>NC_052161.1:43683433-43983433 GCF_902713615.1 Scyliorhinus canicula
ACTTCCCAATAAATGTAATATACCAAGTTGTGCAAACTAAAATACTAAAGACAGATGCGCAAGACTTAAAATCAATGGATCAGAAAGAAGGTAAATGTATGTGCCATTTGTGAGTCATTGAGATTTGTACCCATTTCAGTGAATGTCAGTTTCACATATATTAAGATAACAATGAGTTAGAAGTAGCAAGAAAAGCAAAACAAAATGTACAGTTGAAGAAATAGGTAATCAAGGAGCAGAATGCCCCCGATTTTTACAATCCCAGGATGAATAAAGGGTGGATGAAATAATGCTGTACAGTTGCTCAATTTCTGCCCCATTATTCTTTTACTGTGCATGAAACTGTGATACGAACACAGCTTGCAGACCACTGATTCACCTCTAGTTATGATGCCAGAAATCTGTAAATCTCTGCAGAGTAGGGGTTTCTGCTGCCGGCAGTGTTTTGGTTGATGCTAAGTAAAATATATATCAGACTGTGCCAAAATTAAGTCTCATCAGTTGCTTCCTAGGTCAGTTCTTATCATTTATTGACTCTGCTCAAAATATTTACATCACTGCCAATGCTTTACAGATCGATAGATTGTGATGTTTTTTGATTTCTAGAACCCTGGCACATCTTTCATTGCAGGTCTTTTGGAAACATAGCTATGAACATTATAGACAGCAGTGAAAACAGTGCACAAATAATATAAAACAAAACTTCAGTTTATAGTAAGGGCTAGTACAGAATGATACTGGAAACCTTTGCAAGTTAATAAGCTGATGATGAGCTTTTGATTGATGCATGTTTATTTGCCGAGTCTGCTTTGAATCAAAAATTACCAGTGTGGGCTACTGTACATTGTGGCTTTGAGGGTTTTCACAAATGCTCTACATGTGCGGTTTTAGTGTGCCTGTGTAAAGATTTGCAGTAGGAAAGCCAGCCTAAAATGTTGTCTTAGGACATTTGTTTTGGATTTTGTGGTTACCACAAGCAAAATAAAATCTTGCTTTGAACATTTCATGCTCCTGTTTCACAAACACTCGTGCTTACCTACTCTAAGTGCTTAGTTTATTTTCCAAATGCATTTGCTCAGAGATGGAACAGACCTTGCCATATATTGGCAGGGTTATAGAGTTAGATTCCTGGTAGAATTCTCCAGAGATAAAATTGATCGCACACTCTCATGGCAGAAGAACTAAAAGTACCTCATACAGTAGATAAGTTCCCAGACTGCCATCATGATTTATTCAGCGAATAATGATAGAGAGATGTACCAAAGACATCCAGTTGAAGAATATGATGCTTTTAGTAGAAATAGCATTTTCAAATAGATTCTGAAAATCTAAATAATCAACTCATAAGCGAAAGGATTTCCAAATTTATTGCCTGGATTATTCTTCACTGTTAATTAAACCAACGTTGCAGTGGAATTTTCTATTATGCTGCAGAATTTTCATAAATCTTTTAAATAGTTTTGTACAACAGATGTTATGAACATTTTCGTAAATTAAGGTTTTTTTTTCAAACCATTCTAATGAAAAATATTGAAGTTTTTCTCTATTTACAATTGCAATGAAATGACAGTTGTCAAAACTGATATTTTCCCTAATTTTCTTCTTTTCATATTCCACTGCATAATGAAGTGGAATTGTGTGACAATCATGTGACAGTAATTATCTCCACAATTTCCTCAGCTCTGTAGCTGACCAAAGGGATGTGTAACTTTATTTGTGCATGATATTAGTTATATGAAACCTTTTGACAGATCCAAGCCTTAAAGTCCACTTCTCCTTTCATAATTCCTTAATTTCTTCACTTTATTATCATTCCTCATTTCTATTGCTGTTGCAGTTAATCTGTTTTTTATACTTAATATTTTTGACAACCAAATTTATTGCCTGAAGTACTGTAAGTTTTATCTGTCAAATGCTAATTGAGGTATGATTTTAAAATCCCTGGCCAATATAAATAACATAGCCCATTTACACTGCTCCCTGAAGTTTAAAAATAAACCCCAATCTGGTGCTTAGTATGCATGTTTTTTTATCAAAGGTCAGCATTTTTTTCTCCATGTAATTTTGCTTACTTGTGGGGAACTAGACTTCTCATCAAAGATCGTTTCAATGCTGAAGAAAACCCCGAGGTTCTGATGTAACAGCCTGCAGTCAATGCTGGTTTTATACTGCAACGTTCGCCTTGGTGGCATGCTGGCATTTTCAACACACTGGTGCCAAAAGGACAATAAAACTCTGCCGGTAGAGACCAGTATCAAAGAAAGTAAGAGCGCCCTGAAAGGTGCTCCCTCTTCACTTCACCCTGGCATTGCTTTTACTGCTGCTGATATAAAATCTGTTTAACATGAGTTTTGTTTTCCCTAAAAAAAGCTCTCGTGCAGCACAGTGCCACTTTTCAATTTCTATCAATTGCGAGGAGCCGACAGGACAGTCAGCTATTTTCAATTTCCCAAAAAACTTAGAGCTGAGACGGAGACAAAACTCAGTTTACATAAACATTTAAGTGCAAATGCTCAGAGCTCTGCTATACCACTCGACAATGATGTGAGAGGGCAGCATAACCACAGCTCCCAGTTCACACTGTTTCTAAAAAGCTGTTGACTCTTTACCAATAGGTGCAGTTATAAAGTGCCATAAATTATATCCTTTGACCTCAAGCCATTATTTTGCATTTATCGATACTGTTGTTGAGATATGTATGCTACATTTTTCTTCCTATGCTGTGTATGATCATCTTACAACACCATTAACTTGTGACAAGTACACTGCTGGAATTTGGAAAACATTCAAGCACTTAACTTCCTCTAGACTGGAAAAGCCTGCTTTACATCAGATGACTTGATTTAGTAAGAAATGTTGAAAACGTATCATTAACTCTCAAATGCGGCAGTCAAGCATTGTCACACTATTGTTTTTGATCCCTGGTGCATACCCCGAATAAGGGTTAATTGTTTGGTTTTCCTAATGATAAATTGCAGTTTTTCACTTTCCTTTTTCATTTGCATGTAACTGTTACCTAGTGCTGAAACAAGTATACAGTCATTGTAACACCCCTTGCTAGCCAAAAAAAATAACAATAACAGGGTGTCAATCTAATTTGACCTAATTTTCCACCAAGAAAATAATTCAAGATGAATCAGATTTTGCAGCAGTACCACCGTGAGCTATGTCTGTCACTTGCAGTGAATAATATTGTAGTTTTAGAGAGGTTTCAATGGCATTCTCCATTAAGCAGAAACTGTGACCACTCATGTAAATGACATCAGTGCGCTACGTAAGCACTGAGAGGCTTTTATACATGAAAATGTGATGTGAAAAGTGGCATCTTGTGTGGATGACTACAAATCCCAGATTTGCCAGTTGGCATTGTTTTAACACTGGCAGTAACCCACTTAAAATAAACAAGTTGCTGCTGTCAAAATAATACCCTTTGGAAAATGTAGGCTTGCAGGTGCTATTATTCAATCACACATGAATGGGAATTTCTTTGAGGGGGGGGGGGGGGGGCGGGAGACGGTGCGGAATTCCAATTTTATAGAAAACAAAAGTCATAACATGTAGAATGCTCTAAAATTCTACAAGTACATTATCAAGTTCCATTGCACATTGCATATTTTGAATAAATATTTTAGTTCAAGTTGATGCGTCAAGGGAAAAATATTTTTAACCGAGAGCCATAAGATTCCTTTGAGAGGGAAAATAAGCACAGTGAGGGACTGTTGATCTGTGTGGAATACTGGCTCCACAAACAACAGCTGATACAGTTTGCAGTTGGTAAAAAAAAAATGTAACTTACAGTTGGAGATAAATTCCTCCTGTATTTTGCACCATCTGCTTATTATGGAAAGTTTGGCTTGTCGCTGTTATATTCATAATCAGCTGAGAAAAGTTCTCTCAATTTAAAATATGTTGGCATTAACCTGAAAGCCAATACATGATATTGTTAATATACATCTAAACATAACATGATCAGTGCTTTGCCTCAATAAATAAGGGATTCATTAATTAATAGGAATGTGCAGATCTTAGAAAACCATCTTTTTTTATATTCTGTTGCTGTACCATATCTCTATTCAGTGTTGTCATGAAGAAAGATTTTGGACTCGATAATTGGTTCCAATATTTGCATCATGGCAACCTTGTAACCAATGACTACCGTTTTTATTACTTGATGATGGATGATGGACAGGGCTGCAAAGCATTTGGCTGTTTTGTGAATGTTGGAGAGGTTTTGCACCTGCATTTTTTTCCAGCCATGCCTTTTGAGAGAGAACCTGCAGGAGCAGGAGTTACATTAATCTCTGAGGTGGAAAGTAAGGCATAACCAGGAGTTGCACAAAAGAATTAAACGCAAAGCATGGAAATCTGAGCTGCAGGGAAGAAAGAGAAATAAAGATGCACAAACTACCTCTGGAAACATTATCAGTGGAAATATGATCCATGACTCCGATGCATTGCAAAATAGGATAGAGAAAATGAATAATAGGCTGCAAATTAAACCCGATAGAGACGACTATACCTTATCGTTAAAAAGAGATTTTATTGGTGAAAGTATAGTTTTACCTTCAGTATTGGCCATATTACTTATTTACATCCAGTTAAAAGTGCCAATGTAATAGTTGTATTTATTGGACTTGGCTCAACCAAGTAGATATATTGAGTTGTTAAATATTAGCGGCTGCATTCTCCGCCAGTGGGATTCTTCATTGAGCCGGCAGAGCACCCCCGCCCTTGGGTTTCCCAGCAGCGTGGAGTGGCCATAATGTGAAATCCCGTTGATAGGTGGCGGGAATGATTTGATTTGATTCATTATTGTCACATGTATCAGTATACAGTGAAAAGTATTGTTTCTTGCATGCTGTACAAACAATGCATACCGTACATAAGGAAGGAAGGAGGGACTGCAGAATATAATGTTACAGTTATAGCAAGGTGTAGAGAAAAGATCAACCTAATACAAGGTAGGTCCATTCAAAAGTCTGATGGCAGTAGGGAAGAAGCTGTTCTTGAGTCGGTTGGTGCGTGACCTCAAACTTTGGTATCTTTTTCCTGAGGAAGGAGGTGGAAGAGAGTATGTCCGGGGTGCATGGGGTCCTTAATTATGCTGGCTGCCTTTCTGAGGCAGCGAGAATTATAGATAGAGTCAATGGATGGGAGGCTGGTTTGCGTGATGGATTAGGCTACATTCACAACCTTTTGTAGTTTCCTGCGGTCTTGGGTAGAGCAGGCTCCATACCAAGCTGTGATACAACCAGAAAGAATGCTTTCTATGGTGCATCTGTAGAAGTTGGTGAGGGTCGTAGCTGACATGCCAAATTTCCTCAGTCTTCTGAGAAAGTAGAGTCGTTGGTGGGCTTTCTTAACTATAGTGTCGGCATGGGGGGGACCAAGACAGGCTGTTGGTGATCTGTAGACCTAAAACCTTGAAGCTCTCGACCCTTTCTACTTCATTCCCATTGATGTAGACAGGGGCATGTTCTCCACTACGCTTCCTGAAGTCGATGACAATCTCCTTCATTTTGTTGACATTGAGGGAGAGATTATTGTTGTCACACCAGTTCACCAGATTCTCTATCTCATTCCTATACTCTGTCTCGTCATTGTTTGAGATCTGACCCACTACGGTGGTGTCATCAGCAAATTTGAAAATCAAGTTGGAGGGGAATTTGGCCACACAGTCATAAGTGTATAAGGAGTATATAAAGGGGCTGAGGACACAGCCTTGTGTGGCCACCGGTGTTGAGGATAATCGTGGAGGAGATGCTGTTGCCTTTCTTTACCGATTGTGGTCTGTGGGTTAGAAAGTTCAGGATCTAGTCGCAGAAGGAGGAGCCGAGGCCAAGGCCACGGAGTTTGGAGATGAGTTTTGTAGGAATGATGGTGTTGAGGGCTGAGCTGTAGTCAATAAATAGGAGTCTGACATAGGTGTCTTTGTTATCTAGGTGTTCCAGGGGAGAGTGCAGGGCCATGGAGATGGCGTCTGCTGTCGACCTGTTCCAGCGGTAGGCAAACTGTAGTGGATCAAGGCAATCTGGGAGGTTGGAGTTGATTCGTGCCATGACTAACCTTTCAAAGCACTTCATGATGATGGATGTCAGAGCCACTGGACGATAGTCATTAAGGCACGCTGCTTGACTTATTTTTGGTACAGGGATGATGGTCGTCTTCTTGAAGCAGATAGGGACCTCAGATTGTTGTAAAGAGAGGTTGAAGAAGTCTGCGAATGGAGAATCTCGCTGCCGGCAAGGATGCACCACCGAGGAACATGCGGCTGGTGTACCCGGGAATCCCACCCTATGTGTTCAGAATTTTTGAAAACGAAAAGGCCCCTCCTGATCTCTTCTCTGCCCAAATTAAAATTACATTGTTTTGTATCGTGACATAGTGGTTAGCACTGCTGCCTCACAGCGCCAGAGACACGGGTTTGATTCCAGCCTGAGGTGACTGTGGAGTTTGCACGATCTCCCTCTGCTTGTGTGTGTTTCCTCCGGGTGCTCTGCTCCCCCCCCCCCCCCCCCCCCCCCCCCGCCGCCCACTGCCCTTGCTGATCAGTGAATGCACTGTAATCGTAATAAGACACAGATTAGGTTGCTGTAAAGCTACTGTGTAACAGGTAGAGCAGGACCATCATACGATCATAGGAAATAGACGCAATAGTAGGCTATTTGGCCTCCGGAACCTACTTCACTATTCAGGAAGTCCATGGCAAATCAGATTGTGGTCTTAAGACTACTTTCCTGCTGACCCCCCCCCCCCCACCCCTACTGCCCCCCTCCAATAACCCTTAGCTCCCCTGTAGATCAAAAAATCTGTCTTACTTGGCCTTGAATATATTCAGTGACACAGCCTTCGCTTCTCTGTGAAAGGGGATGTCAAAGACTAAGAATCCTCTGAGGCAATACATTCCTTCTCAAATCCATTATAAATGGGAGAACCCCCCCCCCCCCCCCTTATTTTTAAACTTTGTCCTTTGGTTCCAGATTCACTCACGAGGGGACATATCATCTGTTCCATCAAGCCCCCTCAAGACCTGTCTTCATTTTCCGAAGGTCCTTTTAGTGGAGTTTTCAATTTTTATAAAAATGGCTTCAAAACAAACCATAGGAAAGCAAGCCATAGGTATCAATGTACAAACAGGTACAGCATAAAACAATAGTCATTGCAAGAATGCGAACAGATAAGACCAGATGATTCAGAGACAAAATCCCCAGCACGTTCCCTGCACGATATAAGACCCGTCTGTACCAAAACAGACAACATCACAGACCTACATCATACCCACAGCTTTCAAACAAGATGACAGTAGGGGAAACAAAATAACATCCTGAGAACCCCAGAAGCAAAGGGGAAATCAAATTAAACTCTTCTCCAGGCCCAGACCAGAACAGATAGCCATAATATGATGACAGAATGACGAGGAGAGGTCTGGAGCAATACTAAGCATAAATTTCAGACAAACAAATCCCAGTCCTCAACTGGATAACACACAGTCTGCCTGGGCCTGAGAAAGGAAAGGGTGCTAAACCAAAAAAAGAAAGATTAGCTCACACTGTGTGGGACCTTCCTTGAATTTAGCGAGGACAGAACTAATCCTACCAACTCAAATTCTCCACCGGCTGTGGCTCCATTCGTCTGCCCCAGGATACATTGGGTAAATATACTTTGCACAAATCATGAATTCAGCATTCAGCTTGCCATGATGCACCCGAATTATTCACTTCCCTGCAAGCAAATAAATTGGCATCAACAGGCAACCAACATAGTTATCTAGGAATGAAGTCCAGAATAACAATTGAGATGCAAGGCAGTTATCAGGTGAAAGACCTCTCCACTGGCACATGAAGAAGGCAGGAACCCAGGATAAAGCAGAATTAAAGATGGTGAGCACTCTTCAGGATTTTCCAAGAATTCCAGTGATTGAAGCATGCACCCAGGCGCCAGCAGGAGAGGATGGCCCAGTGGGCTCAGCCATCCTCAACCCCTCCCGAACAACATCAGGAACATGATAACATAGAAGCAGGGGTCGGGAGGCCAACCCAACCTCAGGCCTTGGAGATGAGATTAAATGTCCTCTCTCGGCGCACCAAGGACAGTGCTCCCTCTATTGCCAGTACCTTCTCGTGCACCTCCAACGTCTTCATAAAAACGTCTCGCAACACCGGAAATTGGGCTGTGATGACCTGCACTGTAGAGCCAAGACATTCAGGTCAACATCATCGTTAGCAGCCATCATCCATCTGAACACACTGCATCATCAGGGTGTGCAGTGTCACAAAAGTAGCTGTGCAACTGATGAGAAGGCCCCACGCCAACTCCTTCCAGCTGCCAAGAATCAACGAGGATTTTAGAATTTTGTCTCGACTCAATAGTGCTGAAGTATTGACCAACAAATCTTGGACGCAGTAAAAACTACATACGCCAAGAAAAGGCACAAAAGAAATGTGAAAATGGATTTTAAAAACTGGTTAAAAGACTCGCAGGGCCGCGGCTCGCGAAAACGCAGCCCCACCCGTGCTCCCATCGCGTGCCCCCTACACTAGTCTCCTTTTGAAAAATTCGCTATCCGGCTATGCAGGAACACTAAGATTGGATCGTGTTTATGCAGTAAGGTTGAGGAGGTGGAAATGAAATGCAAAATGCATCCGACACCTCATCAGAAATAAAGATAGACAAATATTGAAAGGATTTGAAAGCAGAAATGCTCATCAAGTCAGGCAGTACATGTGAAGAGTTTAATGTTTCAGGTCTTGGATATTTTGTAGGGAAATTGTTAAAATCTAAGTTTTTAAAATATTGCAACTGCAGTTGAAATGGAAGCTTGCATTGTCCTGAGTCAAGGCCAGCTTGGCCTTATCTAGCCTCTCAACGAGACTGCAAGGGGAATACAACCAGTAAGTCACACATCAATGTGAGTGATGCTACAGTGCACCATTCAGAAGTCACAATTCAAAACTTGTAAGCAGAGAGGGGGGACGGTTCAAGAAAGTGCAGGTAAAAAGATCTGGATGCATGTTGCCGTTGCTCTCTCTCTCTTTCTTTGTTATCGTTTCAGTTCTTTGCTTCCTTATGCCCTGCTGGGCTTTTGCTTCTTTTATTTTATACTTTAAAGTTTTTGAAGTGTACTGACTTGATTTTTGCAATAAAACTCAATCTCGCACCAACGGACCTCCTCTCTTATTTTAAAAATAAGTGATCCTATACTTTTCATCAGAACTTGGAAAGAAGAAATTTGAAATGCAATGGATTTTAAGCAAGTGAAATGAAATGGGGGTGGGGTGGGTGAGCAGTTGCAACAAAACAAAAGAGATGGTCTTCAATAAAATGCAAAACAGGAGAGAATGAATGACAAAAGAGCTGCTGTGACATAGCCAAATTGAATGCTAATGGAACTAATAAAGAAACGGAAGATGTGTTTCGAGGAGGCGCAAATAGCAGAAGCATGGAAAGCTTTCCCGTGAAAGCAAAGAAAGAGAAAACCAACACAAACAAAAGCCTGTAAAGAAAAAGGAAATAAAATAGAGGCAGAGTTTATAATCTGAAATTGCTGAACTCAATAAGGGTTCGCCAGCAATCCCTGCCCGCCCATACGGGCCTCCAAACCCGAGTGCCTCTTAATCGTTTCCCAGAGAGACGGTCGAGTCGGTCGCCTCGCTGTGAAGTGTCCAATCGAAAGACTAGGTGCTGTTCCTCATGCTTCTGTTAAACCTTGCTGGAACATGCGGAATTCCGAGGATGGAGGGCAAGGTGGAGAACTAAAACGATAGATGATTTGAAGCTCGAGGTCACTTTACAGACTGACTAGAGTTTTCCACAAAGTGGTCACCCAATCTATGTTTGGAGTCCCCATTGTCGAGAAGACCGCATTGTAAGCAGTGAATATAGTATACGAAGTTGAAAGAAGTACACGTAAATCGCTATTTCATCTGGAAGAGGCACCTTGAATGGTGAGGAGAAGGGATGTATTTCAGATTTTCAGCATCCACAGTATTTTGCTTTTGTATTAAAATAATTTGTTTGATTATAAAATAAAAATCTTTTCAAATAATTGTGAGGAACATTTTAGAACATGTACTCCACTTTTATTTATGTGGTGGTTCCCATAATAAAAAGAAAAAGTGGACTTTGCTTGTACGTTTTTAGATATTTTCAAGTTTTGCAAGGGCTTAAATTGGAGTGACTGATAAAGATCATATTTTATAATTTAATCTGCAAAGTAATGATGGGTTCAGCAGCAGAGATGAAAGGTACAGGTGTAGGCAAATAATGCTCGAAAATTGGGAGAGTGCAGACTTGCCAGCTGATTGGGTGTAGGTAAAAGGTTTGGCTCAAAGTTGAGAAGGACACGGAGGTCAGGCACTACCTAATTTAGTTTGGCATCACAGCCAAGGAGGTTGATGGTGTAGGTGCTGGCAGGATCTGAAAAAAATGGCTTGGGTTTTGTCGATGTTGAGTTGAAAGAAATTTTAAGCATCCAATACTTCATACCAGACAGTTAGAAAATGTAGCAACGTTAAAATAAATGACGACACAGCGTGCATACGATGGCTGAGTCTAATCTGCATGAGAAGGGAAAGTTAGAGAAGAAGGTGGAGAAAGAGAGACAGCCACTAAGAATATTAGCTGAAGTTTGCTGTAAGGTGCTTTTATAAATCTTAGTGAGGGATTGATAACCCTAGATAGTTCAACAGTAAGTGTTCATTAACTACTGAAACTTATATGCTTAGGTACAGTAAAGGTCCAAGCTAGGGGCTGTCTCCATGCTTGCATCATCACACAGCTCTGTCCAACATTACACTAGCCCCGATGCCCAATTCATAACTCTATGGGTGGGAATGTACTCAATTCCAGGTTAACCTTTGTGCCAGATCCTTATACTACAGAGTTAATCATTTTAAGTTTTAGACCTTTAGGTGATTGTGTCACAAATGACATCATCCAGCAGTTTCCACATAGTTTAGATGGCTATCTATAATAGTGGTGCTCAGGGCTGGGGGGAGCCTTTGAGCTCTGGTCCATCTATATAATATTGTTTTGGAAAATAAAAGAGCAATGCCATGCAGAGAAATTTCTCGTCAACTGATTTTGTAACTTTCCTCCAATTGTCACTCACCCATTTTCAAAATTATGAGGTTAACATTCAGCTTAGTGGTGCTGGAAGGGGGGGGGGGGGGGGGGGGGGCATAAAATTGACAGTGTCCGACCAGTTGCCCGTTTCAACTGCCTAGCTGGATTTCTTTTCCTTATACACATAGCGGAAATTTGGACCAGTTTAGTTCATGGAGGATGCAAAGTCTGCAAGGAGGTCACATCATTTATTTGTGCAGCTGGGGTGGCATTACTTTTTCTTTTCTTAGGAATTTGGTGACAGTAGTGAGGCTTCATACTTAAATGTACCGTGGTTGCTCTTGGAAAATGCAACCTTGGGTGGCATGGTCCATGTGAACAGAAGGTGTAGGGCCATCTCCTTCAACTTCAGTAGCTTTGTTTGCTGATTGTGTTTCCACAATGGTGAAGAATTTCCAGTATTTTGTCCCCATACATGAATAGTGATATAAGTACAAGTTTGGATAGTGTTTGCCTTGGAAGTGAGGCTGTTTCCCTGCACTTTTCCCTCTTGTCCTTTGTGGTAGAGTTTGCAGAGCTGAGGAAGCAAACTTGCTCAGTTCCTGCACTGCATCCCGTAGATGATTTATTCTGCAGCAAGTTCTGGTGCTGGGTGACTGCAACAACAGGGAAACTGATGAAAGGGGTTTATTCATCAGTTGCCACAAAGTCCCTGTCCTTGCCCTGCTGTTGCAGCTATGCTTAGAGTCATATAAAGCACAAAATGAGGCCTATCAGCCCAGTGAGTCTACGTTAGCCATCAAGCACTTATCTATTCCAATTCCATTTTCCAACGCTTGGTCCGTATCCTTGTCTGCTATTGTGCTTCAAGTTCTCATAAAATGCTTCTTAGCTGGGAGGGTTCCTGCCTCTGCCACCCTTTCAGGCAGTGAGTTCCATATTTTATCACACTCTGGGTGAAGAAGATTTTCCTCAAATCCCTTAAAAACCTACTGCCCATTACCTGAACTCTATGCCCCCTGGGTATCGACCCCTTTAATAAGAGGAAAGATTTCTTCCAATCTACCCTAGCTATGTCCCTTGTAATTTTGTACACCACTATCAGGTCCACCCTGAGCCTTCTCTGCTCCAAGGAAAAGAACTCCAGCCTAACCACAATCTCCTCTCTAGCTGAAATGCTCCAGCCCAGACAACATCCAAATGAACTTCCTCTGCACCCTTTCTGGTGTAATCACATTCTCCATACAGTCTGGCAACCAGAACTCCACACGGTACTCTAGCTGTGGCCTAACAGTGTTCTATATAGCTCCATCTTAACCTCCCTGCTCTTAGGCAAGTATCCCATGTGCCTTTTTAACCACTTTCTCTGCTGCCTTCAGGGACCTATGGACTTGCACTCAAGGTCCCTCTGGTCCTCTGTACATCCTTGCATCCTACTGTTCAATGTGCATTCCCTTGCCTTGTAAGCCATCCCAAACTTTCCAAGGTTAAATTCCATTAGCCACTGTTCTGCCCGTCTGACCAGTCTCTCTATATCACCCTGTAATCTAAGGCTTTCATCCTCGCCACTTACCATACTCTCAACTTTTGTGTCATCTGCGAACTTACTGATCATGTCCCATTCCCATCTACATTTTGTTATGGGCCAGGGTCGAAGTATATTATGGAGTTCACATGACCTATAACATTTTGTTGAATATGGCTAGGATGAGCACAAGAGCCTTCACTTGAAGTGTGATTCAACAGTCTTCCCAGACACTTTTCTCAAACAAACTTTATTCTAAGAACTTTGTTGACATTTACACAAACACACAGCAAGATTTTGTATCAATTACAAAAAACAAAGGCACCCCACAGCTACAGTAATATATGTATAACACTTAATGAATTCCCCCTTAACTGCTCCAATTCAAAAACAAAATCGCATAAACCAAAAAACCCTTTTCAAGGGCATGACCCAGCACTCTACATTCTCACTTGAATAAAACTGACTTTTCCTAAGATTCTGACCCCGTCTCACCAGCAGGTTTAAACCCTTCCAGAAAGCAAACTATATATTTTTTAAGTTACCAAGCAGGTAATTTTTACTGAAACAGATGTTTAAAATGAATAGAGAGAGACCGGTCAAAACACTTATGTTCTCAGTCTGAGTCTACAGCAGCCAAATGTGAAAATGAAACAAAACAGCTCACAGAGCCACAGCCCAGCGCCACCCACAAAATGGCATCACTGAAGCCATGTGATGAGACAAAAACATTTCTTAATGGACAATATTAATGTACACTTCAAACAGCAAGAGACCCAGAACGAATCCCTGTGGTACACCAATGGACACAGCCTTCTCGTCACAAAAATAACCTTCGACCAACACTTTCTGCCTCCTGCCGCTAAGCCAATTTTGGATCCAATTTGCCAAATTGCCCTGGATTCCATAGACTGTGAACTTCTTGAACAGGCTGCCATGCAGAACCTTGTCAAAAGTCTTACTGCAGTCCATGTAGACTACATTAACTGCACTGCCCTCGTCTATACACTGAGTAACCTCCTCAAAAAATTAAATCACGTTTGTTAGACATGAATTCCCTTGACAAAGCCATGCTGACTATTCTTGATTAATCCTTGCCTCCCCAAGTGGAGATTAATTCTATCCCTCAGAATTTTTTTCCAATAATTTCCCTGCTCATTGGCCTGTAATTATTTGCTTTATCCCTACTTTCTTTCTGATATGGCTGGTCCAATCAAGTAGTGAGTCAGTGTTGAGCAACCACTATGGGGCATTGGTGATGGAGGATTCAATGATGGTAATGCCATTGAAAGTTGAGCAAGATTTCTTTTTTCTTGTTGGAGATTGCCAGCGCCTGATACTTTTCAGCAGGAGTTCGGATCTTGTTTAGAGCCTGCCGGAGCTGTGGAAAACTGCACACTTTTAAATCAACTTTTGGTCTTCTGATGGATGGAAGGTTGTTGATCAAGTTAGGTTGGCCTAGGATGCTACCCTGAGGGGACTGTAAGACCCCTGACAATCATGTACATCTGCCTTCATTTTGAGCATGATATTGGTCATGGAATGCCTTTAGTCCTCATTAACCTCAGTTTTGAGAGGGGTTCCTTGGTGCTTGATAGAAATTGACTATTCTAGTCAGATATAAGAGGTTTAAATGAGAACTCGTTCAGTCCAACTATAGCTGGGAATCCGCTAAGGGTTAATCCAGATAACACACTCTAAATTCTTTCTCATCATTTACATTTTGCAAACAGCTAGAGACTGAATGTCAATGACGCTATTATATGTTACTGCCTTCCCAGCCTGGACAGTTCCGTTTCCATGGTAATACACAGTCGAAGGTCATAATGCCCTGCAGGCTGTGTTGTTTTCTAATTAATGTTGAAATGCAGGTGTTGATTATTTGGGAAATTGGCAAGCGATGGAATAGAAAATTCACACCAACTTATTTAAATACATATCTCTCTCAAAACGGGTTGAATTGAGTGAATTATAAATTAGTTAAAGCCAATCACAGTTGTAAAAAGGCAGGACTTTAAGATAATAATCTCCTTAAAAAATCACTTGTCGAGATGGAAAAACCCATTCCGGAAAAAAAATCACTTGTCGAGATGGAAAAATCCATTCCGGAATCAATCTATCTACTTCTGAAACGTATTTTCTTTCCTTGCTTTTGCTAAATCACCATCTTTCTTTTGTTTAAATCAATCAGTAGTTTTATACTGTGTATCATGATTTGAAGTAATTACCACGATCTGTAATTATTTTAAACTCAACCACTGTATTCGCAAAAGACAATCAATCTGATCTAAGTTTGTATTGTAACCAAAGTTTACCAGTGGACACGAAAGCTGACAAATAAAGTTAGCGAAACTTTGCCGCAAAGCACAGCCTGAATCTCTGTTATTTGAGAACTAAGATGGGATAATGCATATCCAGGGTACCAAATAGACACAGAGATCCATCAGTGCTGTACTCATTTAAGTCTGCCTCGATGCTGCCATTGCTTCTCTTGCTTTCCTACCTCCATCAAAACTGTGATACGGTCTGGGAGCCAGGAGGTGCTGGCAGAGCCTGAATTGAGGATTAGCAATGGTTATTTGCTAAGTAGGTGCTGCTTGATGACACCATTGATGACTCTTTCCATCATTGACTGGGAGGAGACTGATTAAGTCACAGTTGGCCGTGTTAGGTTTTTCCTGCTTTTGTGGATAGAGTTGGAAAGGATCTGGCATTTGGGAATTGGAATGAAAGATTGGCAGGCAAAACAGCAAGTAAGCAGCAGGACATTTTTAAAGAGGGAGTAGTTCTGCTACAGATTAGACACACACAAGGGGCAAAGGAAGGGCATTCAGAGTTAAAGCTCCCTGGATGACTAAAATCACAAAACAGTAGAATAAAACAGCACAGAAGCATACCATTCAGCCCGTCATACCTGTGCAAATTCTCCTTATTTACTTCATCAAATCACTTCAGGATTTTGAACACTTTGATTGAATCTGTCTTTTACCTTCTCTGGTCTAAGAAGAACAGCACAGCTTTTCTAGCCTGACCATATAACTGGAAAGCTCTCATCCTTGGTCCCGTTCTAGTAACTCTCTCCTACAACCTCTTCAGGGTCTTGACACCCTGCCTGGAATGTGGTGGTCATAATTGGCCAAAATGCTCCAGCTGGGGCCTGACTAGTGTTTTATAAAGGTTTAGCTTAACTCCCTTGTTTTTATACTCTATGCCACTATTTATAAAGGCAAGAATGAACATGAAAGATGAACATAGAACATATAGTGCCATTCATATGGAGGCCATTCACCCCATCGAGTCTGCATCGACCCATTTAAAGTCCTCACTTCCACCCTATCCCTGTAACCCAATAACCAGGTTCTGTCCGTGTGGAGTTTGCACATTCTCCCCGTGTCTGCTTGGGTCTCACCCCTACAACCCAAAGATGTGCAGAGTAGGTGGATTGTCACACTAAATTGCCCCTTATTTGGGAAGAAAATTGGGTACTTTAAACTTATTTTTAAAAAACTTAATCTGGCTAGTGTTTGCCCATTTCACCATTCTGTCTATACCCTCCTGAAGTCCATAACAATTGTTTTCACTGTTTATTATATTTGCTGAGTTTACTACCATCTGCAAACTTTGAAATTATGACTTGTACACCCAAGTCTAGTATGTCAACATGCATCAGAAAGAGAACTGGTCCGAAGTAGGCACAAAGGCACTGCTGTATATTTTCCTCCTGTCTGAAGCACAAGAGTTTGCCGCTGTGGTTTGGTTCCCCTCCCACAGTTTTGTATCCATGCAGCCACTATCCCTTTGATCCCCTGGGCTTCAATTTTGCTTAACACTCTTATTGAGTGATTCATTGTCAAACGCATTTTGAAAATCCATTTCCACAAAAAACAACCACACTACCCTCAACGATTATCTCTATTACTTCATCAAAGAACTCAATAAAGTTCAGGGAACCTGATTTGCCTCAGCTGAGTCCCAATCAGATGCTGAGCCTCTGGAGAAGGTTATCACACAGCTGATGCAGATGATAGGACAGGGCTGTGAGATTCAGGAGGGTAATGTCAGCGACATTCCAACGAGTAAATAGCAAATTGAGAGCTCCAAAACTCTAGGGTGCAGGAGATGGTGTCAACAATGTGTGGCACCGAGACCACCATTGCTAAGGTGGTGACCGCAGTGGAAAGCCTGCAACAAGAGGTCAGCATCTTGAGTGGTGGTGTCCAAGACATGGCTCAGTCTGTGATGACCAGGGCTGAGGGCCTCAACCTCAGTCACTAAGGGATTATGTACCATACACAGGTAGACATTACTGATGCAATGCAAAGCAAGTCCCAGTTGCTGAGGGATGTGTCCCAGACGTAGGGCACTGTACAGAGTGGCCCCGTCACTGAGGAACATCGCTGACGGCATCGATACCGTGCTGTAGGAAATTGAGAGCCGCCAGGGCTAGCAATGACAGATAAATTTCAGAGGCCTCTGGAACTCACTCCAGCTGCCCCTCCATCCCATGTTAAGGAATGGGTTAAGAGACATTCCAATTAGATGTCTCATTTATGTTAAGTATCCAATAATTGACACTGATATGTAAAGAGGTAAAATAGTTGATGCGCTGGTTGTCATCTTCCAACATTCTGTAGATTCTGGAACAGTCCCGGCAGATTGGAAGATGGCAAATATAACCCTGCTATTTAAAAAGGTTGGATGAAGGAAACAGGAAATTACAAACCTGTTAGCTTAATATCAGTGAGAAATGATGGGAGTCAATTATAAAAGATGCGATAACAGGACACTTCGAAAACATCACCCCTTGCCCAATTCCTCCTTCACCCCTCCCAATTCCCCTCCTTGCCCTGCTCCCCCACCCCTGACCACCATGTTTCACCCTCCAAAGGTCTGTGTAACCATCACCCCAGGGTGATGGGGTTGTGTCGGCACTGTCAGTAGGTCACGATACAAGGCAGGGGAGTGATGATAACTTGCTGTAAGGTAAGTTCAGGTACTCTTCTGTTTATGTCAAATCTTACTCCTGTCTTTCTGCTGACAGCGCCCTCGCACTCATCCTCTGAACAGGGTCTGCGTCAGGAGCATTTGATCCTGGACCCTGTGCCTGGGGGGGGAGCGGTGGGCGACAGAGGGCTGGGGTGGAGGCAGGCCCACTGTTAAGATTAACGTGACGGGGCATAATGTGCATCAGGTATAACATGCTTTAATAGGGAACCTTGGACATTTCCATTTCCCCAGCTGCACATAATGGCCGCCACCCAACCCCCCTCAACCCCCTCCTCCCCGTCGTGATCCTCTTTTTTCTTGATCTTACGTGGTCTAGTGTAACGTTTAGGTTCATCCTGATTTACCAGATTTGATTTGATTTATTGTCATATGTACCAAAATACAGTGAAAAGTATTTTTCTGCAGCCGAGGGAAAGCACACAGTACGTATATAGTAGACAAACGAATAATCAACAGAGAACATGTCATCGACAAACAGTGATTGGTTACAGTGCAAGGGGTCAAACAAAGCAAATACATGAGCAAGAGCAGCATAGGGTGTCGTGGATAGTGTTCTTACAGGGAACAGATCAGTCCGAGGGGGCGTCGTTGAGGAGTCTTGTAGCTGTGGGCAAGAAGCTGTTCCTATGTCTGGATATGCGGGTCTTCAGACTTCTGTATTCTGCCTGATGGAAAGGTTTGGAAGAAGGCAATGCCTGGGTGGGGGGGGGGGGGGGTCTCTGATAATGCTGTCTGCCTTCCTGAGGCAGCGGGAGGTGTAGACAGAATCAATGTGGGGGTGGCAAGCTTGTGTGATGCATTGAGCTGAGTTCACCACACTCTGCAGCTTCTTGCGATCTTGGACCGAGCAGTTGCCATACCAGGCTGTGGTGCAGGCGGATAGGATGCTCTCTATCGCACATCTGTAGAAGTTTGTGAGAGTCAATGCAGACATGCCAAATTTCCAGCTTCCGTAGGAAGTAGAGACATTGTTTGGCTTTCTTGACTGTTGCATCAACGTGAGAGGGCCAGGACAGACTGTTGGTGATAGTGACCCCCAGGAACTTACAGCTATCGACCACACTGGCGCCGATTCTCCGCACTGCAGAGAATTGCGTCCTGGTGTTGGGGCGCGATTTGCGCGGCGCTGCGTCGATTCTCCAACCCGGCCGGGGGGGGGGGGGGGGGGGTTTGAGAATTCCATCCAATGTATTTACAGTTATGCACACAGAATAAAATAGAAAAAACTGGTACGATATTGTACACCAGCTCAAAAATAGATAGAAAAATCACATTTAACAAATAAGTAGAAACATGTTTGTGGGGGGATGGAAAAACTGGGGAGGTATATATAAATCTGGGTACCGGAGAGACAATTACGGTAATTATATCCAATACAGAGAGAGCAATATGAGGATGGATCTGATGTTGTTGCTTGCTTCTCCCGATCGGTTTTCACTGCCGTTGTTGTTGCGCATTCACCTCCGCTTCGTCCCGGCCTTCTCCCGTATCCTTGCTCTCTGTTACTCTGTTTGCCGTGGTTGTTGTCGTTTCCTGTGCTCTCCCTCTGGCTTTCATTTCCTCGCCTCCCCTCCCCCCTCCTCTGGTTCCCTTCTATTGTTCCCTGTTTCCTCCTTCTTCCCTCTTCCCCCTTCGCCTTACCCCCCTCCCTTTTCCTTCCCTGCAGTTCACCTTTCTTTTCTCTTAAGTTTAGCTGTCCCCCCCCTCCCCACAGGTCCTCTTTCCCCCCCTCCCCCACTCCCTTCTGACTACTTGGCTATCCTTCTACTTGTTAGTTGGCCACAAACAGGTTCTGGAATAGATGGGATTCCACATTCTGTGGACGCCGTCGTCCGACCCTCGGATGGCGATTTTGATTTTCTCTATTTGGAGAAATTATGAGAGATCGGACAGTCGGTCTGCAGCTTTGGGTGGTGCTGCTGAATGCCAGTTGAGTAGGTTTCTACGGGGGGCGATCAGGGAGGCAAAGGCGTCCACACTCCTCCCCATGAATAGTTCTGGCTGGTCTGATACCCCGAAGACCGCCACTTTCAGGCATGGCTCCACCCTCATCCCCACTAGTTTGGACATTGCCTCAAAGATAATGTGGTTGACTCTTAACTGCCCTCTGCAAAGGCCCAGCAAGCTGCCAGTTCAAGAGAAATTACGGATGGTCAACAATCATTGGCCTTATCAGCGGCATCCACATCCCATGAAACAATCAATATATTTTTTTTTAATTGGGTGAGGACCTGATAACTGGGAAATAGGTAAGTCTCTGTGCAGCAGTGAACGAAATTAAGGTAGAAATTGTATCCCTTCGTAATGATCCTTATTTGAACTTTCTGGCTTGCAGCTTCCATGTGTCGGAAGAAGAAAGTAAGGAATGTTGACAACATTGCCGGTGCTGGCCAAGTTATGGAGCAGGGAGACATTTCTTTGTGTGCACAATGTGCAGAAAAATAGTAAACCATTCTTCACAAGTGGTTTTTGTATTTTGGGGGTCTTGTCACCTTAGTGCTTTTGGTTGTTACATTTTCTCCAGTATTTCAATAATGCTAGCTCTTCTGCTTCACTTCTTAAGGAGCAGCACTGAACAAGTTCAGCTTCAATATAATGAACTAGGGCCCTAAATCACCATCATTTTCTGGACTTCCTGTTGAGGATCTCCGCTATAAGGCAGATTATCATTTCTAAAAGTGATTGTTTCCTCCAGAAGAGTGATCCAATTATGGGCAACATATCACCAGGTCTTCAGGAGGATACAGTCTAATGAGATCACAGTATTGACTCGGCACTATGATCAACTTGTCAGTGCCACTTTGGAAGAATTCAATTAAACTCAAACCTTTTACTATATGTGTGAAATATTGCAGTTACGCACTGATTGTTACTTCCAGTTATCATGTTTAGATACCCACTGCACTGCTGCATGAAGTAAATACAGATAGTTTTAATTTTCCCAGTAAAATTGGCAGAAATAAAGGCACCTGGATCGCCTATTCTGCCACACCCAGACAAACCAGTCAGAAACAGAAAATGCTCGTGGGTTCCCTCCTGAGGCAGGATCCTGAGGATGGTTGGCAGCTCCCAAGCCCATCCCAAGTGGAAGCAGTCACTCATTGTATATTTTGACTGGGACGTCTCCTCAATTGGCAACGAGGGCAGCTCCTCTCTCCAGTTGAGGATGGCGGATGGGCTCTCTAATCTGGAGGACCAATCAGTGCTCTTCCAGCTTGAAAGGAACAGCAGCCTGAAATGGAAGGTAAATAACTAAGAAAAAACTTCAACCTAAAGGCGCCCTCTCACCAGCCTATTTAAGACTTTAATTATCAGGGCGGCCACTACTGTGGTGGAGAATTCACTCTCCAGGGTGGCCTCTGACTGTACCTGCACCCAGACAGGCAAGCAAGCAATGCCTCTAAGCCTACCAATGGGTGCCTACCTCCAGGCACCTAAATTGACCGTGCCAGTGCGGAAAACTTGAGGCAGACATGAAATTGACCTTAGCGAGTGTCCCAGTGAGCCTAATTAGCTACCTGCCACATAGGGCAGGAAGCTTTATCAGGTCCAAACCCACCTCTGCTAATAAGGTCAACGGGGGAAGAAGGTTGGGAAACCAGTATGCCAGCATCGGTACTCGGAAAATAGATAATTTATTTTGCTGTTTTGGCATTGTAAGAAAGTTTTATCCTAGTGCTGTTTGACTTGTATTTGGGCCTTGCATTTTGCTGTGGAAGGTACAAATATAAGATCACCAAACACTGTTCATGACGGAATCATCATCAGTGATTGGGAAATTGTTCAGGTAAAGAATAATGAAAATGAATACTTGACCTATCTTGGATTCCCCATTTAAAGATGTTTCTAATGCCTCAAAAGCTGCGGAAGAATTTGAACAGCCCAAGGGCATATATTCCTCAAAGTAGAATGATCCCAGCAAGTTAAAATCCTCTGGGTCCAAAGGGTCCAAGGGGAGGAAGCAAAAAATCAGAGTGGATATTGCTGCTGGCCATAAATGTACCCTTGCCTAGGGCAAGCTCAGCGTTATTGTCCAATTTGGCATAGGAAGTTTAGCAAAGCTGTAGGTTAGTAAAGTCGTTAACAGACTCCACTTTAGTGATGGGGAAGTAGTGAATCAGCATTTACTTTCTATGCTGGGGAACAAGAGGCGTAACAGGTTGTGAAAATGCCTGACTGTGTGTGCAAAGATTTATATTATTGTATCATCATTTTTGAGTGAACTAAACAAAGCCTGATCTCATTTATTTTTTGCTAAGGATTGATTTAATTTTTAAGGTGATGGGAAAGTCCCAGAAATGACACAGCATCATCATCATCACCCTCATCATCTGCAAGGTTCTAGAAGTATATTCACTGTAAACTAGTTTTCATTTCCCAGCTGTAATGGTGCTATTTAAATTGATTCATTTTAGTGTCCCCTAAAGTAGAATACGTAACAAATTTTGCATTGGTATAAATTCAGTTCATTATTTCCAGAGTCATGTTGTTGTTTTAACCTTTTCGTAGCTATACAATGTCCTGTCCTACTCTGTGACCAGCAGAGAGTTGAAACAAATCAGGGTCTGAAAATGATTCACTTTCGTCCTCCTTAAACCAATAAACATGCTCTTTTCAGTTGCATTAACAGCTTTGCGATCGATGATGAATGTTTTATTTGAGTGATTGCAATTACATTTCGGTGTTTGAAAATCTTAAGTTATCAAGATACATTTCTATGATGAAACATACTTTTCACTGCTCTTCCTGAACCTGTGTGTTCCTCCAGTCATCAGTTTGGACAGTTCAGTGATGTTTCCCTGTTACTCATTACTGTTTCAAGTATTTACTTTCAGTATGTAAAAAAAAAAAAATCACTTAATTTGAGAGTAAGTGAGAACATATCACCTTACAATATGAGTTTGGGATAAAGGTTAAACTTTTGCAAAAGGTGAAGGTATTTTATAAAATAAATTTAGAGTATCTAATTATTTCTTTTCCAATTAAGGGGCAATTTAGCATGATCAATTCACCTACTCTGCACATCTTTGGGTTGTGGGGGTGAGACCCATGCAGACAGGGGGAGAATGTGCAAACTGCACAGGGCCAGTGACCCGGGGCCGAGATCGAACCCACCTCCTCAGCACCATGAGGCAGCAGTGCTAAACATTGCGTCACCATATCAAAAGGTGAAGGTATTAACTAATTCACACCTCCTGGATTTTTCCCCAAACTCTGGAATATGATGACAAAGAATACTACACATATGGTCATTACTTATGATTCTTTGACCATTCCTTCTGATTATTTATGACCAAAATTTGGAGATATATGTGGGGTGATCAATCAGTGAAGTTCTATGATCGTGAGATGATAATACAATAATAACGTGCCATTTACAGTGTGGCGCCTCCTTTTCCTAAAGGGATACCAAAGGACAAATTCGCAAATAGATGATTTAGCATCACTTAGAATTGCTGTGAACCAAATGACAATGGTAAAATATCCCAGTGGGATATAGATTATATTGGAACACAACACTGATATAGTTCCTTTTTGAACTGAATTAGAAACCCCCAGCTTCAAAGCCCAGTTTTGCAGTCAGTCACGTGCCAAAACTGTAAAGACTGAAGCAACCAGATAAATCTTTGATGTGCTTTAAAGTGCAAGCAGACAAGTGGGACTAATTATTTCATTCATGCCGCAAATAGCCCACTCTCACTCAGATGAGATAACCCGGCTGTAGAATGAGAAAAATGACTTGATTCTTTTTAAAAATTGAAGGTGACTGTATGTTTTAGGCTGGTTGCTGTCATGTTTGAAATACACCTGACAAGACCCAAATTGTGCTATGCATGGTTGGATGCAGATGCAGACCCTCATTCCCACAGATTTTAATGTTAGTATGCGTGTTCAGTTCATTGTAATATTGGAAGTTTCAATCCTGTATTTAGAAGGTACCCAGGAGATCCCGCAAACTATCCAAATGGTTTTTCAACTCCGGTATATAGTGTAACTCTTCCACCCAGTGCAAATTGCCAGCAATGCCATACGGCCTTCAGAATATAACTCCTGATGCACTACCACTTTTGTATCACTAAAAACGCAAGCTCTTATGCTATTTATGCAATAGTAACTAGCATGGAGTTTTTTTTTTATTAGCATTGCTGTATTAAAAGGCTATTAAATGCAAATTTGTAATAGACGATAACCATGAAAAAATTAGAAAAAGTCAGCTCATCATTATATTTTTTAATTTAATATTTTCATTATACAATATTAACAAAAATAACAACAATAAAGTCTAACCCTGAATTCTTGAACTTCTATGCTTGTTCATCATTTTGATTGTCCTCATTTAGAATAATATGATTATGTGAAAAATATTTTAAATGACCCTAGTCAATGTGAGGTTTTTGGAGTGGGGGATTAGATGAAAGTCCATTCAGTGAATTGTCAGTTTTTTGCCAATTTTAGTAAAATAAACGCATATGTTCACTAAATTAATTTTGATTTGCTTTCCTTTTGTTCTTTGGAAAATATTTTTATTAAATTTGTAACATTTTATACATAAACAACAATCAGGTTGTATCAACAAACTCAACAAACATATTAAAACAAAACCTCACCAACAATTACAACCGCCTCCCCCCCCCCCCCACCCCCAAATACACCATCCTCCCCAACAGCTAACAATAACCTGATCCATGAAATGCAATATAAACAGTCGTCATCTAAGATGGAGCCCATCAATCGCTCCCCTCACAGTGAACTTGACCTTCTCAATGTGCAGGAACTCCCATCAAATCACTCAGCCTATCTGTGGCACTGGGAGGTGTTGCCTGCCTGCTGTGGCACTGGGAGGTGTTGCCTGCCTGCTGTGGCACTGGGAGGTGTTGCCTGCCTGCTGTGGCACTGGGAGGTGTTGCCTGCCTGCTGTGGCACTGGGAGGTGTTGCCTGCCTGCTGTGGCATTGGGAGGTGTTGCCTGCCTCCTGTGGCACTGGGAGGTGTTGCCTGCCTGCTGTGGCACTGGGAGGTGTTGCCTGCCTGCTGTGGCACTGGGAGGTGTTGCCTGCCACCCGTGGCACTGGGAGGTGTTGCCTGTCTGCTGTGGCACTGGGAGGTGTTGCCTGCCTGCTGTGGCGCTGGGAGGTGTTGCCTGCCTCCTGTGGCACTGGGAGGTGTTGCCTGCCTGCTGTGGCGCTGGGAGGTGTTGCCTGCCACCTGTGGCACGGAGGTGTTGCCTGCCTACTGTGGCGCTGGGAGGTGTTGCCTGCCTGCTGTGGCACTGGGAGGTGTTGCCTGCCTGCTGTGGCACTGGGAGGTGTTGCCTGCCTGCTGTGGCACTGGGAGGTGTTGCCTGCCTACTGTGGCGCTGGGAGGTGTTGCCTGCCTGCTGTGGCACTGGGAGGTGTTGCCTGCCTGCTGTGGCGCTGGGAGGTGTTGCCTGCCTGCTGTGGCGCTGGGAGGTGTTGCCTGCCTGCTGTGGCGCTGGGAGGTGTTGCCTGCCTGCTGTGGCGCTGGGAGGTGTTGCCTGCCACCTGTGGCACGGAGGTGTTGCCTGCCTCCTGTGGCGCTGGGAGTTGTTGCCTGCCTCCTGTGGCGCTGGGAGGTGTTGCCTGCCTCCTGTGGCGCTGGGAGTTGTTGCCTGCCTGCTGTGGCACTGGGAGGTGTTGCCTGCCTGCTGTGGCACTGGGAGGTGTTGCCTGCCTGCTGTGGCGCTGGGAGGTGTTGCCTGCTTGCTGTGGCACTGGGAGGTGTTGCCTGCCACCTGTGGCACTGGGAGGTGTTGCCTGCCTCCAACTCAGCAGATTCCGCCGCTGAGCCAACAACGAGGCAAAGGCTAGAGCATCCGCCATCACCCCCGTCCTCAATTCCGGAAGGTCTGACACCGCAATATGGCTGCTAATGGGCATAATCCACACATAAAATTGCCGGCATGGTGTTGAATAAAGACCCCAAAGACCCACCAATTTGGGACAGGACCAGAACATGTGCGCATGATTCGCAGGCCCTCTCGAGTACCACTCGCACCTACTCTCAATCTCTTCAAAAAAACATTTAATTCTGGCCTTGGTGAGATGTGCCCTGAAACAGCACTTTGAGCTGTATCAAACACAGCCTCTCGCAGGATGACATTCACCCAGTAGCATTCACCCTGTGGAGAGACTCACTCCACACCACCTCCTCCAAAGTGGGACCCAGCTCCTCCTCTCACCTAGCCTTCCCCTCCTCCACTGAAATCTGCTTTTCCCGCATGACCTGACCATACAACCCGGATGCACATCCCTCCTCTGACTCAGCACATGAGAGAATCCATTCCAATAAGGTGGATGGCGGCACCCCCGTGAACATTGAAAAAGCCCTCCAGACCAGTTTTGCACCTGAAAGTACCGAAACATATTCACCCCACCAAGGCCGGCTTTCTCTCTCAGCTCCTCCCAGTCAGTAAACTAACCCTCCAAAATTAGTGTTTTTTTACCCTCTCCAGCCCCATACCTTTCCACCCCCCCCCCCCCCCCCCAAAAGCTTAAAATGCTGGTGAAACAGTCAGCATATCTTTAACATGGAGAACACCACTGGATTTGATAACTACTTCACTGGAGCAAATGGCAGAGAGGCCATCACAAACGTCTCCATACATCACCCTGACTCCATCCAAAGCCAGGAAACCTCCTAATCCCTGAACCTACCTAACACCTTCTTCGCATTGGCCTCCCAATAGTAAAACATTAGGTTCGGCAGTGCCGACCCCAGCCCATCTGCATCTCCCTCTATCGCATCCCCCTCCAAATCCGAGGAGTCTGTCATAATATCCACTCCTGCATATCATGAGATGCAGACAGGCAGTGATTGACACACAGGATAACCAATGAACACACACGACACAGAACAACCAATCACCAGACAGGACACCACCACGATAAAGCCCACAGAGCAATAAGGCTCTCCCTCACTCACAGGACAAGGCTAGGGAGATAGTCGCAGTGCACAGGCCAATGAACATCATCACCATGTGATAGAAAGCTAGTCTGGTCAAGCCAGTAGGAGGTTATCAGTTAGGTTAATAGAGTGTCAACCCACAGCAGATTATGTACAGTAATCAACAGGTTCAATAAAACAGTGTTGGACCATCTCCTGTGTCGGAAGCCTGTTTCTCGTTGCAGTCGATGTTAGACCAACACAGATAACACATCATGGTACCAGAGAGCTATTAACTCTAACGGACCTACCTCAAGAGAATCTGCAACGACCAGCACGCAGCCATCCAGTGACATGGAAAAGATCCAACCTCCTCCGCAACTCCGGATCTCCGGCAACCTCGGCGCCAACTGGAAATTCTCCTGTACATCAAGGCCTCCGACCTCGAGGCAGCATTGGATGCCCGAAAAATTGCGCTGTTCCTGTCGACTGTGGGGGACCACGCCATCCACACCTATAACTCGCTCAGGTTTCCCGATGGCGAAGACGAAGTTCAAGGCAGTTCTGCTGAAATTCGACAACCACTGCGACATTGAGGTTAATGAGAGCTTTGAAGAGTACATCTTCCAACAGAGGCTTCAGGGTAAGGATGAACCTTTTCAGCCCTTCTTGACCCATCTCCGCATCCTAGCGCAGTCATGTAATTATGACTCGACGGCTGATTCCATGATCCGGGATCAGATCATTTTCGGGGTCCAGTCCGACTCCCTGTGGGAGCAGCTCCTCAAAATCAAACAGTTGACCCTCTCCGTCACCATCGAAACGTGCGTTGTCCATGAGCATGCCAGGAATCGTTACTCCCGCATCAGGGTGGCAGAAAATGCAAAACTAGTCTCCCGCGAGGCATAAAGGGTGCAGGCCATAGCAAAAATGCAAGGCCTGATCATCGAGGAGAGTGGCCATTTCGCGTCACAGATCTGCCTGCGCTGGCTCCAGACGATGTTGTTCGCGTTCAGCTGCCTGAGGGAGGTTGGTCAACCCCAGCTGTTGTCGTCAGACAGGCTGCTCCCAGGTCTTTCGTTGTCCAAATGGCTGATGGCTCCATTTTACAGCGCAACAGGAGGGCGCTGCATAAAGTTCCCTGCCCATCACCCGACCGCACTTCTCCGCATGTCATCACGCCTCCTCCGGTCGTCTTGCACCACAAGGCCACCGATCTGGCAGCAATCCCACCTGTCCAAATGCCACCGAGATGGCAGCCATCCCACCTGTCCAGATGCCAGCGTCCCCCCCCCTCCACCTCTGCGGCGATCAACGAGAATTCTTGCACCACAAAGACTGAATCTATAGACTTAAATCTTGTAAATTTTGCTCTGAATCTGCACGATAGACACCTTCCCATGTACATATGTTCATTCATTTCCCACTTGTACATAGTTACGTATGCATATACAGCCACGTACCAAAGTTTATTTTAAAAGGGGGAGATGTCATAATATCCATTCATGTACATCATGAGATGCAGACAGGCAGTGATTGACACACAGGATAACCAATGAACACACGCGACACAGAACAACCAATCACCAGACAGGACACCACCACTATAAAGCCCACAGGGCATTAAGACTCTCTCTCTCTCACAGGACACGGCCAGGGAGATAGTCGCAGTGCACAGGCCAATGAACATCATCACCATGTGATAGAGAGCTAGTCTGGTCAAGCCAGTAGGAGGTTATCAGTTAGGTTAATAGAGTGTCAACCCACAGCAGATTATGTACAGCAGTCAACAGGTTCAATAAAACAGTGTTGGAACATCTCCTGTGTCGGAAGCCTGTTTCTCGTTTTACTATATCCAGTTGCAGTCGATGTTAGACCAACACAGATAACACATCAGAGTCCACCCCGCCCATATTAACCCCATTATAAGCAGCCCCAGCCCCTGAAAAAGCACTTTAGACAGGAAAATTGGAAGGCACTGAAATAAAAACACTAATTTTGGCAATATATTCATCTGAATCGCTTGCAACCAGCCCACCAGAGACAGTGGAAAGGTGTCCCATCTCTGCAAATCTGCCCTTGCCCTACTTGCCAGACTAGTAAAGTTCAGCTTGTGAGCTTGCGCCCATGCCACCTGGACCCTCAGATAGCGGAAGTTAGTCTCAGCATAATGAAAAGGCAGCCGCCTCACCTCGGCTCCCCCTCGAGGGACCGACCACAAAATACTCACTTCCCCCCCAACATTCAATTTATACCCAGAAAAACAGCCAAACTTCTTTGGTATCTTCAATATCCCCATAATAACACCCAAAACTACCCTCGGAAGATCATCACCGTACAGCACCTCCGTGCTCTACTCCCTCTTACCCTTCCCTCCTCCCCTCACAATCCCTCTCCACTTATCCAAGGCCCTTGAGGCAATTGCTAATGGCTCAATCGTCAATGTGAACAATGGAAACATAGGACAACCCTGCCTTGTCCCCCTTTACAACCTAAAGGACCCCAAACACATCGTGTTAGTTGGCACACTAACTGACTGTACCTCATATAACAGCCGCACGCACGACACAAACCCAGTACCAAACCCAAACTTCTCCGGATCTGTGAACAAGGGTGGAGAAACAAGTATCTCCATTCCCTGTTGAAGGCCTTTTCTGCATCCAAAGACACAATTATCTCCGGCTCTGACCCACTGCCAGAACTGCATTGACTAACCGCATCATGTTAGACGACAATTTTCTACCTTTCACAAAGGCCGTCTGATCCTCCCCCATAACATCCAGGAGTCACGGCTCCAACCTTAACACTAACACCGTGGCTAGGTGTTTTGCATCACGTAAAGCAGAGAAATCGGTCGATACAACCCACACACTGTGGGGTCCTTGTACTTCCTTAGAAGAGGGAAATGGAAGCCTGCCTCAATCTATCTGGAAGGGAACCCCATGCCATAAGTCGTTAAACATCCCCACCATCAATGTGGCCAACTGGTCCACAAACGTCTCAATGAATTCTACCAGGAACCCATCTGGCCCTAGCGCCTTCCCAGCCTGCATCTTCACAAAGCCATGCACATCTCCTCCAACCCTAATGTCGCCTCCAAATCTTACTGCAACTCTTCCTCTGACGGGGGACACCCCAAACCCTCTAAAAACTGTAACATCACCGGCTCACCCTCCGGTGGCACTGACTTATAAAGCCCCTCATAGAAGGACCAAAACACCTCATTGACCTTTTCTGGGATGTGCCCCCTCCCCCCCCCACACACACCCTGCCCCACCCCACCAGCTCTCACAGCTGCAAAATCTCTCTAGCAGCTTCTTGCTGCCGTAACTGTTGAGCAAAAAGGCAGCTCACCTTCTCCCCATACTCGTACATCGCCCCCTTTACCCACTGCAGCTGATGCATCACCTGGACAACTGGTCAAACTGCATTTGCAGATTCTTCCTGTGTGCCTAAAACTCCGGCATGGGATCACTTGCATAGAACATATAGAACATAGTGCAGAAGGAGGCCATTCAGCCCATCGAGTCTTCCCCGACCCACTTAACTCACTTCCACCCTATCCCCGTAACTCAATAACCCCTCCTAACCATTTTTGGACACTAAGGGCAATTTAGCATGGCCAATTCACCTAACCTATCTTCCTATACTTCCTATCATAATTCCTATCCACAACTAGAATTTCATCCACCTGCGCCTGGCCTCCCTATCGAGATGGGCCTCGTACAAAATGACATTTCCCCTGATCACTGCATTTAACACCTTCCACAACTTAGAAAGGGAGACCATCCCGTTCTCATTCCATGTCGAATAATCCTTATGGCCTTGGAGACCTTGGGCAAAATTCTCCGACCCCACGCAGGGTTGGAGAATCGGCCGGCGGCGGCGTTATTCCCGCTCCCGCCGGGTTTTTAATTCACCAAGCGGCCAAAAACCGGCGTTGTTCAAATCCCGCCGGCAGCCTCTGAAAACAGCTGGCGCCGGTGGGATGTCATTGATTTTTAACAGACAGACATTCTCCGTGCCGGATGGGCCGAATTCCCGCCGACGTGACCCGTGGCGAGGGGTGGTTTGGGGGGGTGGTTTGGGGGGGGGTTGCGGCGTTGAGGAGGGGGGGTTGCGGCATGGGGGGGGTTGCGGCGTTGAGGGGGGGGTTGCGGCGTTGATGGGGGGGTTGCGGCGTTGAGGGGGGGTTGCGGCGTTGAGAGGGGGTGGTAACGGCATTGAGAGAGAGGGGGGGTACCGGCGTTGAGAGAGAGAGGGGGGGTTGCGGCGTTGAGAGGGGGGGGGGTTGCGGCGTTGAGAGTACCCCCCCTCTCTCTCAACGCCGGTACCCCCCCCCCCTCACTCTCTCAACGCCGGTACCCCCCCTCTCTCTCAACGCCGGTACCCACCCCCCTCTCCTCTCCTCTCAACGCCGGTACCCACCCCCCCCCCTCTCTCAACACCGGTACCCACCCCCCCTCGCTCTCTCAACGCCGGTACCCACTCCCCCCCCCTCTCTCTCAATGCCGGTACCCACCCCCCCTCTCTCTCAACACCGGTACACCCCCCCCCCCCTCTCTCTCAATGCCGGTACCCCCCTCTCTCTCAACGCCGGTACCCACCCCCCCTCTCTCTCAACGCCGGTACACCCCCCCCTCTCTCAACGCCGGTACCCCCCCCCTCTCTCTCAACGCCGGTACCCCCCCCTCTCTCTCAACGCCGGTACCCCCCCCCCTCTCAACGCCGGTACCCACCCCCCTCTCCTCTCCTCTCAACGCCAATACCCACCCCCCCCTCTCTCAACACCGGTACCCACCCCCCCCTCTCTCTCTCTCAACGCCGGTACCCACCCCCCTCTCCTCTCCTCTCAACACCGGTACCTGTCCCCTCTCTCTCGCTCTCAACGCCGGTACCCCCCCCCCCCCCTCTCTCTCTCAACGCCGGTACCCCCCCCCCTCTCTCTCTCAACGCCGGTACCCACCCCCCTCTCCTCTCCTCTCAACGCCGGTACCCACCCCCCTCTCTCTCAACGCCGGTACCCCCCCCCCTCTCTCTCTCTCTCAACGCCGGTACCCACCCCCCTCTCCTCTCCTCTCAACGCCGGTACCCCCCCCTCCCCTCTCTCTCAACGCCGGTACCCGTCCCCTCACTCTCTCTCTCAACGCCGGTACCCACCCCCCTCTCCTCTCCTCTCAACGCCGGTACCCCCCCTCTCTCTCAACGCCGGTACCCCCCCCTCTCTCTCTCTCAACGCCGGTACCCACCCCCCTCTCCTCTCCTCTCAACGCCGGTACCCCCCCCCCTCCCCTCTCAACGCCGGCACCCCCCCCCCTCTCTCTCTCTCAACGCCGGTACCCCCCCCTCTCTCTCTCAACGCCGGTACCCACCCCCCTCTCCTCTCCTCTCAACGCCGGTACCCAACCCCCTCTCTCTCAACGCCGGTACCCCCCCCCCTCTCTCTCTCTCAACGCCGGTACCCACCCCCCTCTCCTCTCCTCTCAACGCCGGTACCCAACCCCCTCTCTCTCAACGCCGGTACCCCCCCCCTCTCTCTCTCTCAACGCCGGTACCCACCCCCCTCTCCTCTCCTCTCAACGCCGGTACCCCCCCCCCTCCCCTCTCACCGCCGGCACCCGTCCCCTCTCTCTCTCTCAACGCCGGTACCCACCCCCCTCTCCTCTCCTCTCAACGCCGGTACCCCCCCCCCTCTCTCTCTCAACGCCGGTACCCGTCCCCTCTCTCTCAACGCCGGTACCCGTCCCCTCTCTCTCAACGCCGGTACCCGTCCCCTCTCTCTCAACGCCGGTAACCGCCCCCCCTCTCGCAACGCCGGTAACCGCCCCCCTCTCTCTCAACGCCGGTAACCGCCCCCCTCTCTCTCAACGCCGGTAACCGCCCCCCTCTCTCAACGCCGGTACCCACCCCCCTCTCACTCAACGCCGGTACACCCCTCCCCCTCTCTCTCAATGCCGGTACCCACCACCCCCCCTCTCTCTCAACGACGGTACCCCCCCCCCTCCCTCCCCCTCTCTCTCAACGCCGGTACCCACCACCCCCCATCTCTCTCAATGCCGGTACCCACCCCCCTCTCCTCTCCTCTCAACGCCGGTACCCGTCCCCTCTCTCTCTCTCTCTCTCTCTCTCTCTCAACGCGCCACTTCCGCAGCGGGTGAAACTGACGCGTATCGCGTCAGTCCGCTGCTGGCCCTTTCGGGAACGGAGATTAACGGCTTAAAAGAAGGCCCCGACGCCGGAGTCATCCGCACCACTTTTGCCCACCGGAAATGGGCGTCACGTAGGTCTTCGGAGAATTTCTCCCCTTAACACAAAACCAGTGTTCAGCCAGCAGACCTGCATCCAACCCTAGTGCTGTGCCCGACCCACCTCCAGCTTCAAATCACCCAGTGAGGCGTGTGGTCCGAAATTACCTCTGCCAAATACTCCGCACATTTTACCCCAGGGAACAAAGTCTTACCCACAACAAAGACTAAATCTTTGAGTATACCTTGTACACATGCGAAAAAAGAGAAAACTCCTTAACCACCCCCCCCCCATGTTTACATGCCTGGCCTACAAACCACCACGGATCTACCTCTCCTGTCTCCTCCATGAATGCTGCCAACATCTTCACCATCCCCAAAAGAGACAGCGATTTTGACCTGGAACTTTGGATTCAAAACACAGTTAAAATCCAACGTAAAAATCAGATGTTGCGGATCCAACTCCGGAATGGCCGCTAGCAGCCATTCCCGTGAATTTAACATCAACCAAATTTGGGGCGTACACCTTGACTAACACCTCTGCCTTCCCTTCCAGTGCACCCAGAACCATCACATAACAACTCCCCCTGATCAGCCACCATCGTCCCCGCCTGACAATGAAACTTCTTGCTAACCAAAATCGCTGCCCCCCCCCCTCACCTTGCCCTACTATTGAACCCTGAATGGAACACCTTGCTCACCCAAACTTTCCGCAACCTGATCCGGTCCTTCATCCGCAGGTGTGTCTCCAGCAGGAACTCCACATCGGCCCCAACTTTTCAAAGAAAACTATTGCCCTCTTCACTGCCCCCCCCCCCCCAAAACTCCCGCACATTCCAGGTGATCAATCTTGTTGTGGGTCTCTCACTGCCCCCCCCTCCATTCGCCGCCCCCCCCTCCATTCGCCCCCCCCCCCCTCCCCCACCCCTTAAGTCAGCCATCCACCATAACTTAATGTTCCTACCCAAACTCCCAGATTCGAGGCCCACCTAAGTTGTCTCCACCTGCCCCACCCCTAAAGTGGAACAAAGAAAAGAATCCTGCACACAGTTAATAATTCCCCCCCCCCCCCCCCCCGCCTCGCTACCAGACCCACAGACTGCATGATGCCACATTTCATTTCCCCCACCCCCTCTTCCCCAAACAAACCAGGCCCATAGACTGCCTGGTGCCCCCAAATCTCTCCACCACACAAACAGCTAGGCCCATTGCAACCCACCTAAAAAAGGCCAAATAGACCGCAGCCTCTCCCCCTACTCCACTCTGGTGCCCTCGCCTCCCCTCTCCAAGCAAAGTGGCCCCCAACCAGAGCCTTATTCGAACAGCCCTTCAAAACCAACAATCACTTCTGGATTTGCTTTCCTATTCAAATACTGTTAGCTCGGGTGTTTGGTGTCAACATGTCATAAAATATACTGAAGCAAAGAGGAGAAGCAACACTTAAAGCCATTGGGTTTTCTTTGTATAATTGTTCCTGTCGTAACATTTCCCCGAAAAACATTTTAATTTTCGTATTTATATACAACATAGAAAAATAATTCAAATGCAATAATCTGCTACAGAATGTTATGATATATTATTCACATTTCTAACAGGGTTTAATGAGCTAGTAGCAGCTGTGAAATAACTTGGGGAATGCTCTGTTTAGGTCATGTATTCTGCTTCATTACTTCTTTTTACATGGTGGAAGAGTCAGGCCTTAAATTTGAAGAAATTAGCAGAAAGAGCATAGGGAGAAGCCACAAACATGACTGTTTGTAGATAATTGCTTCCCTGAAAAGCTCCAGACTCTGGAGATATTGAAGAGACAATCTGTTGATGGTTCTAATTTTTTCCTGCATGTCAAAAATCATTGACCAACCTTGGTTCCCTGCTCCAAGATAAAGCACTCTCCTGATCAGCATCTTGACATATCACCATAAGATTGATCAGAAAGCAGCAAAGAAAAAAATCAGACTGCCATGTCTGTGCTCTTGCCTTATTTACAATTGCTAATGATCTCACCTAGTTTAATTGCTGCCCAACTGATGTTAATGACCACTTAAACTTGACCCTGATCAGCACTCCTGATCATTTGGAAGTGCTCAAGAACAAACCTTTGGCATATCAAATTGTCACTTAGTCTGCATTTAAGGAACGCATTGCTACTATTTGAAATGAATACTCTCCGTATCTGTGACAATTGAAATATTGCTGTTTGGAAAGTTGTAACTTCGACTTGACGGCCATACCTGACAACCATATACAAGTCTGAATATCTAAACTTTTCTGTGCCAAAACAAATGAATCCTATTTAGAACAGTCATCCGGACTCGAAATGTCAAATGAGTAAACCCATCTCTGGCTACTTTATAGTTCAACACCAAAGCATAAAATTCAGTACCATGCAGATTAGTAGGCTTGATGAGGTTAGTCCATTTGGGTGTAATGCCAAATGTAACCCATTTCAATATCAATGTGTCATCTTTCCATCAACTCCTGCACAAAGCAGATGCCAAACATAGAGCTTTGCATTGTTATAGATTCAACTGGAAGTTCAAGAGGGAGACCCTGATGTTTGGGATAGCCAATGATTCCATAAATTCTGCCTCAGGCTTGTACCCTGAAGAGAACCTTCCAGTTTCACTGCAAAGCTCTAACACAACATGGCGGGGCAGGGCAACGGATACGTGTGACAAGTGCAACTCGATTGCAATAAAGAATGCCTTCTCTGGGCTGTCTCCATTGGTGGAAGGAACTGCCATGATGCACTGGTCAGCCACCACCTACTCAAGTCGGGCAGCTCACGACTAGTAATGTACTGACCCGCCATTGCCAACCTGCTTCAGTGAGTGCTTGGAGCTTAAAGTCTCTGCTGAACAAGTGGACGGAAACCCCAAGACATGTTCTCTCCATATGCCTCTCAACTCAAACAGGTCCAATGAGATTCTAAGATCCAATGCTGGGCTCCAATACAGAGCCAAAACACAAGCAGAATCCCTCTGTCAGAACATTCTTACCTACTAGGGATTTCAATGCAATTAGGAAACAAACAGAAAGAAAGCAGATGTCAACTCTTCGACTGGTGAGCTCAAACATTAGGACCACATGCATGGGGCTGACAGATGATTTGCAGCTGGTTGATGACATGTTCAAGACAGCTATAATCAAGACAGCAACTTGATGGGCTAAACAATGACATAGTAAAATACAGTCGCCATAGTGATGACCATAGGCTGCTTTCCCCTTCGAGGGGGAGAGCTGACTGGTGGTGATTTAGCCTGACGATCAGGCCAGGAACAAGTTTGAGAATGCAGGCCTTCAGGGGGATTCAACCCAAGCTGTTGGCCTCGCTCTGCATCACAAACTAGCTGTTCAGCCAACTGAGCTTAGTTAGATAAAACTCATCACACAACCCTCCCTGCAAGGTACCAGGCTTGTTAAGAGCAGATTGCTGAAGAAAAATCATTACATGTCATGTGGCATGGGAAGAGTTTGGAAGAAAGACTGGACCAAGTTGTAGACTTCAGTGCAAGGAACCTGCCACTCTCAATGATAGAAACCCCAAGATATGTTCTCTCCATATGCCTCTCAACTCAAACAGGTCCAATGAGATTCTAAGGTCCAATGCTGGGCTCCAATACAGAGCCAAAACACAAGCAGAATCCCTCTGTCAGAACATTCTTACCTACTAGGGATTTCAATGCAATAATCAGCATGGACCATGAGGCATGGACCTCCTACCTCAGACATCATGGCCTGAGAAAGATGAACGAGAACAGAAAGATGACTTGAGCTTTGCTTCTATGATGAGCTTTATGTGACAAACAACTTTCGGAGCAAACCATGCCACAAGGTGTCCCGGAGTTATCCAAGATCAAGGCATTGGCACCATCTGAATCCGATCATCACCAGACACAACTCTCTGAACAGCATTCTCAACACATGCAGCTATCACAGCACAGGCTGCGATAAAAATCACCCCCTTGTGTACACCAGGGTTAGAAACAGCTCTTGAAGCTTTTTCATTCAAAGCAGAAATGCCATCCTCCTATCAATCAATACTGTCCACTCAAGTCAAAAACCGACAGTTCCCCAACTTGATTGAACAGGGATTATCTGGCATTCTCTCAAAGAGTGCGGAAGCGAAGTGGAACACATTTTAAAACACCATTTTAAAGCAATACCACACTCTTAACATAATGGGAAGCAAGAGTGGAAGAATGCTGACTGGGTTTGAGGCTAATGCCACTGTTATTGACGCCAAACAGTCTGCTCTCATTAATTACAAGAGAGATATGAGAGAGGAAACTCTGAATGTACCAAAGACCACTTAAATTAAAGTCCAACAATATACTGGGCAGTGCGCCAATGACTACTACCAGAATGTCAAGATGCCCTTTGACACAGGGAATGTCTGGGGCATGTATGAAGCGATTAAAAAGGTAACAGGTCCATCAGCAAAGAAAACGGCTCCACTGAAAACAAAGGCGGTGGAGTCCATCACCAATTGCATTAAAAGGTCAAGAGATGGGTGTATCACCATCTTGAGTCACACTCTAGGGTGAACCGAGGAAGCTCCAGATACCATAGAAAACCTGCTAGTCATGGCAGAGCTGGATATTGAATCCACTGTGGAGGAGCTTAGCATAGCTCTTGACTCATTTGACATGAGCAAAGCTGCAGGGCACATGCATTACCAGCATGAAAACCAACACCCTTGCAGCATCCCCAAAAAACCTTTCAGTCTCTACTGGAAGGAGGGAATAGTATCCCAAATAATGTGTGATGTATTGTTTGTCACCCTGTACAGACTGTAGCAATTGCAATAAATATTGAGGCACCTCCCTGCTGGACATTGTGGGAAAAGTATTTGCTGTAGTATCCTTGTCAGACTACAATTCTTAGCTGAACGTCAATACCAAATCCCAGTTCAAATCCAGTGTTCAATACTGGAAGATTCACAATTGACATGATCTTCTCACTCTAGCAGCTGCAGCAGAAATGCCATGAACAAAGGAGACTACTCTATATATTGCCTTCATTAATTTCAAAAGGCATTTAACCATTTGAGCAAAAGTAGTTTATTTTATCTGCTGGCGCAAATTGGCTGGCCGCTAATGTCGCTCAGTGTGATCTGCTCTTCCCATGACTATATAATTCAACAACATGAGAATCCTTTGAGATCCACAGTGGTGTCAGACAGGGTTGTGCTCTGGCACTGACACTCTTTGGCTTATCCTTCTCTTTGCTGCTGTCATATCTTTTAGTGGTATATAAATTGTATCAAGATTAAGGATGCACAGGTGAAGGACATTGATTGACTAACTACCGTGAGCACATATTGCGAAAGTCCTCTGGGACACTAGGTGTTGTTGTGGGAGGAAGTAGACATACGTAATGTTGCATTCTGTCAATAAATCTAGGAGAAAAAAAAGGCATTGAATTTCATGCTTCACCATCTGGCCTTGAATAGAATTAACATGGTAGCAGAGGATGGTTGCTTAAAGAAGATTGGGAACTTTTAAAAAAAATCAAACAGATGATTGTAATCTGAGTTACTTTTTTGAAGAATGACTGAACACAAGTGTACCAAGTGCCACCATGGCACAAACCATCGACTTACAAGATGGAAGGCTGCCACCAATAGAGAGTGTTTTGTACCAACGTATTATTAGCTATTTATTCTTGTACTCCGCATGCCTATTTCTGAAGCCCAAAAAGCTGAATCAAGTTTTTTATAGATGAGAGAGATTTTCTCCAGCTAAATATTGGGAGAGCTGAAGCCCTTGCCTTCTGTTCCTGCCCCAAACTCTGTTTCCCAGCCATCTATGCCACCCCTTCCCCTGGCAACTGCCGAAGGCTGAACCAGAGTGATCACAATCATGGTGCTCTATTTGACACCAAGGTGAACTCTAAATCGCCGATTTCCTGCCACCAAGACTTCCTCCATCTAGAGTTATTATGGCACAGAAATTAGGGCGGAGCATGGAAGGTTTGAGTCTACACCAGCTCTCTCAGGAGAAATAGTCAGTCCCATTACCTCACTCTCTCCCCTTAGCCCTGCAAGTATATTTTCCTCAAGAATCTGACCAATTTCCTTTTACAATCCTGGTCCACTTCCAACATAAGAACAAAGAAAAGTACAGCACAGGAACAGGCCCTTCGGCCCTCCAAGCCCATGCTAAGCCTGCTGCCCATCTAAACTAAAATCTTCTACACTTCCTGGGTCCGTATCACTCTATTCCCATCCTATTCATGTATTTGTCAAGATGCCCCTTAAATGTCACTATCGTCCCTGCTTCCACCACCTCCTCCGGCAGCGAGTTCCAGGCGCCCACTACCCTCTGTGTAAAGCAAACGTGCCTCGTACATCTACTCTAAACCTTGGTCCTCGCACCTTAAACCTATGCCGCCTTGTAATTGACCCCTCTACCCTGGGGAAAAGCCTCTGACTATCCACTCTGTCTATGCCCCTCATAATTTTGTAGACCTCTATCAGGTCGCCCCTCAACCTCCGTCGTTTCAGTGAGAACAAACCGAGTTTATTCAATCGCTCCTCATAGCTAATGCCCTCCATACCAGGCAACATCCTGGTAAATCTCTTCTGCACCCTCTCTAAAGCCTCCACATCCTTCTGGTAGTGTGGCGACCAGAATTGAACACTATACTCCAAGTGTGGCCTAACTAAGGTTTTGTACAGCTGCAACATGACTTGCCAATTCTTATACTCAATGCCCCGGCCAATGAAGGCAAGCATGCCGTATGCCTTCTTGACTACCTACTCCACCTGTCTTGCCCCTTTCAGTGACCTGTGGACCTGTACACCTAGATCTCTCTGACTTTCAATATTCTTGAGGGTTCTACCATTCACTGTATATTCCCTACCTGCATTAGACCTTCCAAAATGCATTACCTCACATTTGTCCGAATTAAACTCCATCTGTCATCTCTCTGCCCAAGTCTCCAAACGATCTAAAGCCTGCTGCATCCTCTGACAGTCCTCATCGCTATCCGCAATTCCACCAACCTTTGTGTCATCTGCAAACTTACTAATCAGACCAGTTGCATTTTCCTCCAAATCATTTTGTATACTATGAACAGCAAAGGTCCCAGCACTGATCGCTGCGGAACACCACTAGTCACAGCGCTCCAATTAGAAAAGCACCCTTCCATTGCTACTCTCTGCCTTCTATGAACTAGCCAATTCTGTATCCACCTTGCCAGCTCACCCTTGATCCCGTGTGACTTCACCTTTTGTACCAGTCTACCATGAGGGACCTTGTCAAAGGCCTTACTGAAGTCCATATAGACAACATCCACTACCCTACCTGCATCAATCCTCTTTGCGACCTCTTTGAAAAACTCTATCAAGTTAGTGAGACACGACCTCCCCTTCACAAAACCATGCTGCCTCTCACTAATATGTCCATTTGCTTCCAAATGGGAGTAGATCCTGTCTCAAAGAATTCTCTCCAGTAATTTCCCTACCACTGACGTAAGGCTCACTGGCCTCACCGTTCCCTGGATTATCCTTGCTACCCTTCTTAAACAAAGGAACAATATTGGCTATTCTCCAGTCCTCCAGGACATCACCTGAAGACAGTGAGGATCCAAAGATTTCTGTCAAGGCCTCAGCAATTTCCTCTCTTGCCTCCTTCAGTATTCTGGAGTAGGTCCCATCCGGCCCTGGGGACTCATCTACCTTAATATTTTTCAAGACGCCCAACATCTCGTCTTTTTGGATCTCAATGTGACCCAGGCTATCTACACACCCTTCTCCAGACTCAACATCCACCAATCCCTTCTCTTTGGCAAAGTATTCATTTAGTACCTCGCCCATTTCCTCTGGCTCCACACATAGATTCCCTTGCCTATCCTTCAGTGGGCCAACCCTTTTCCTGGCTACCCTCTTGCTTTTTATGTACGTGTAAAACGCCTTGGGATTTTCCTTAACCCTATTTACCAATGACTTTTCGTGACCTCTTCTAGCCCTCCTGACTCCTTGCTTAAATTCCTTCCTAAGTTTCTTATATTCCAAACAGGCTTCGTCTGTTCCCAGCCTTCTAGCCCTGACAGATGCCTCCTTTTTCTTTTTGACGAGGCCTACAATATCTCTTGGTATCCAAGGTTCCTGAAGTTTGCCGTATTTAAACTTCCGCACAGGAACATGCCGGTCCTGAATTCCTTTCAACTGATATTTGAAAGCCTCCCACATGTCAGATGTTGATTTACCCTCAAACATCCTCCCCCAATCTAGGTTCTTCAGTTCCCGCCTAATATTGTTACAATGAGTCTTCCACCAATTTAGCACATTCACCCTAGGACTACTCTTATCCTTGTTCAGCAGCACTTTAAAACTTACTGAATTGCGGTCACTGTTCCCGAAATGCTCCCCTACTGAAACTTCTACCACCTGGCCGTGCTCATTCCCCAATACCAGGTCCAGTACAGCCCCTTCCCTAGTTGGACTGTGTACATATTGTTTTAAGAAGCCCACCTGGGTGCTCCTTACAAACTCTGCCCCGTCCAGGCCCCTAGCACTAAGTGAGTCCCACTCAATATTGGGGAAGTTGAAGTCTCCCATCACAACCACCCTGTTGTTTTTACTCGTTTCCAAAATCTGTCTACCTATCTGCTCCTCTATCTCCAGCTCGCTGTTGGGAGGCCTGTAGTAAACCCCCAACATTGTGACTGCACACTTCTTATTCCTGATCTCTACCCATATAGCCTTGCTGCCCTCTGAGGTGTCCTCCCATAGTACAGCTATGATATTCTCCCCAATCAGTAGCGCAACTCCGCCACCCCTTTTACATCCCCCTCTATCCCTCCAGAAACATCTAAATCCTGGGACGTTTAGCTGCCAATCCTGTCCTTCCCTCAACCAGGTCTCTGTAATGGCAACAACATCATAGTTCCAAGCACTAATCCAAGCTCTAAGTCTTACACCACCAGGTCAACGTCCGACAGGTTTGTTTCGAATCACTAGCTTTCGGAGCACAGCTCCTTCCTCACCAAAATACAAAACAGAAAAGAACCCCCCCTCCCAGCTACTCATCCACCCCCCCTCCCCCAGCAGCTAAAAGTGAATTTGACCTTCTCAAGGTGTAAAAATATTGACCTGTAACATTAATTCTGTTTCTTTCTCCGCAGATGCTGCCTGGCCTGCTGAGTATTTCCAGTATATTCTGTTTTCTTTTCAGATTTCCAGCATCGGCAGTGCTCTGCTTTTTGAGTGATGTCAAACCAACTGGCCTGCAGTTGCTCGGAATGTCCTTCCACCTTTTTCTTGAATAAGGACATCATGTTTGTCACTTTACAAACATCTGGCATCTCCCCTGTATTTAAGGAACATTGGAAGATTATGACTAGCCCTTCTATTATCTCCATCCCACATTCCTTAGTCACCTGAGATGCAAGCAATCTGGACCAGGCAACTTATCCATTCAAAGCTTAGTCAGACTTTCTGGCACATCTTGCCTATCAAATTTCACTTCATCCACTGCTACTGATATTTTTTCAGCATCCTCTTCTTTAATAAAAACTTATACAAAGTATAATTTAAGTATCCTGGCTTTGCCTTGCAGCTCGATGCATATGTCATCATCTTTGTCCCTAATGGGCCCCACTTCATCTCTTATTACCCGCTTGCTTTTTGTATGCTGGTTGATGATTATTGTATGCTACTCTCATTCTATTCTCATATTCTCTTTTTGTACCTTCCTCTTAATTTCCCCTCTTAGTTTCCCCTCGCACCTTATTGTATTTTGGTCTGATTCTCACTGGAAGAATTTATCCCTCATGAATCATTCATTTACTAATATTCTCCTTGACATCGCATGACTCAGCCCAGCCTCAGCTCATTTGGGGCTGAAAACTTCATCTGTGACTTTGTTATCTCTAGACCTGACTATCTATTGCTCTCCTGACTGTTCTCCATCTTCACCCTTACATAAACTTGAGACCATCCAAGATTCTGCAGCCCATACTTTACCTTGCGTTAAATCCCATTCACCTATCACCATCGTGCTTGCTGACCTATGCTGGTTCCTAATTTGGCAAAGCCTCCAAAATCCTCATCCTTGTTTTCAAATCTCTTCATGGTCCTCTCCTCACCTACCTCTGTAGCCTCCTTTGGCCCAGTTCATCACACCCTTCCAATTTTGGTCCCTTGTGGGGACCAATTATCCTGTATAATCCAATATAATAATCCTGTATTTTACTCACACCATTGATGACCACAGTTTCAGTTGCTTAAGCCCTTGGTTCTTGAATTTCCTGCCTAAATCTCTCTGCTTCTCTGCCTGTCTTTTGCCCTTTACAACAATAATTAATATCTACCTTTTGTGTAATTTTTTGATCATCTGCCCCAATATCTCCTTATGTAGCTCAGTGTTAAACTTTGGAGATGTTTACTGTATTTTATCTAAACGCAAGTTGTTGATATTTGGCTACCTGTACTCATACCTGTGTGTATGAGCACATATCTAGACTTGCCAGTGCAGTACTGAAGGAGGGCTGTACTGTCAAAGGTGCCTTTTTTCAGATTAAATTTAAAATTGGGCCCTATCTTGCGTTTGAGGTGGATCCTATGACAATACACAAAGAAGAGTAGAGCACTGATTTCAGTGTCTTGGCCAACTATTCCTCTAAACCAAACTATTTTTTAAATTCATTTTTTCCAATTAAGGGGCAAGTTAGCGTTGCCAATCCACCTACTCTGCACATCTTTGGGTTGTGGGAGCGAAACCCATGCAAACACGGGGAGAATGTGCAAACTCCACACGGACAGTGACCCAGAGCCGGGATCGAACCTGGGACCTCGGCGCCGTGAGATGGCAGTGCTCACCCACTGCACCACCATGCTGCCCTTAAAGCAAACTATTTGATCATTTATATTATGCTGTTTGTGGAACCTTATTCTACAAAGATTGGTTGCTAAATTTCCCTCTGCTACAAGTGCAAAATATTTCATTCGCTAAGATTTGGGGAAATCATGAAAAGTAGTTTAGAAATGAAATTGCATCTTCCCCCAGCTTGCCCTTTCTGCTACTCCATCTGTTTCATCCTTATGTTTTGCTAAGCTTACTATTTTTGCATTATCAGCAAATTTTATAATTATGCTCTGTAAACTAAAGTCAAAATCATTTGTATATACTATGGATGACGATAGACCCATCACAATCCCTAGGGCACATCACTTTCATCTGAGCAATACACATTTATTCTAATGTTCTTGTCTATTAACTCAATTTCTCTCCACACGGCTCAATTTCTTCTTCAAACATGCACTGAGAATTTTCTTAACAGGCCTTTTATAAGGTACCTTATTGAAGGTTTTGTGAAAATCCATACCCATTACATTTATTGCATTCCCTTTACATAGTAAACCAGTTAGCTTTTCAAACAAAAGTCTGTTGAATTTGTCAAACTTAACTTGTTGGTTGAATTTTGTACTGGGCTAACATATCCTGATGTATTTCACAAGAACCTGAAAGCTACAGAGTGAAAAGAGGAGTAACAATCAGGGTGCCAGCTTTTGATTGTTATGAAATGATCCCTAAAGAAACATATGGATATCAGGCCAGAGCAGAATCAAGTTCAACTTATGATGCCTCGAGCACTTACTAATGATGTTCTTAATAAGCCAGCTTCTTCGTTTACCAATCTTATCTTGCCAGTGTTCATCAGTTCTGCTTTTGATAAAAATACAGAAGCAGTCATGGGTTTACAGTACCTAGTTCGCAAGTTAAAAACCTTAAATCACCTTGGCGACGATTATATAAGTAGAAATCGAGAAATGTGAGTTAACTCTGGAATGTATGGAACATGTAAGGAGTAGCTGACATCAACAAACACAACAAATTATCAGTGGCACAGTCAGAATTTGTAATTGTTCAGTCACAGCCTTCAGAAGAAGAACATAAGAACTAGGAGCAGGAGTAGGCCATCTGGCCCCTCGAGCCTGCTCCGCCATTCAATGAGATCAAGGCTGAACTTTTGTGGACTCAGCTCCACTTTCCAGCCCGAAAACCATAACCCTTAATCTCTTTATTCTTCAAAAAACGATCTATCTTTATCTTAAAAACATTTAATGAAGGAGCCTCAACTGCTTCACTGGGCAAGGAATTCCATAGATTCACAAGCCTTTGGGTGAAGAAGTTCCTCCTAAACTCAATCCTAAATCTACTTCCCCTTATTTTGAGGCTATGCCCCCTAGTTCTGCTTTCACCCACCAGTGGAAACAACCTGCCTGCATCTATCCTATCTATTCCCTTCATAATTTTATATGTTTCTGTAAGATCCCCCCCGCATCCTTCTATATTCCAACGAATACAGTCCCAGTCTACTCAACCTCTCCTCGTAATCCAACCCCTTCAGATCTGGGATTAACCTAGTGAATCCCCTATGCACACCCTCCAGTGCCAATACGTCCTTTCTCAGGTAAGGAGACCAAAACTGAACACAATACACCAGGTGTGGCCTCACTAACACCTTATAACTTTCCTAGTCTTAAACTCCATCCCTCTAGCAATGAAGGACAAAACTCCATTTGCCTTCTTAATCACCTGTTGCACCTGTAAACCAACTTTTTGCAACTCATGCACTAGCACACCCAGGTCTCTCTGCACGGCAGCATGTTTCAATATTTTATCATTTAAATAATAATCCCTTTTGCTGTTATTCTTACCAAAATGGATAACCTCACACTTGTCAACATTGTAGTCCATCTGCCGCACCCTAGCCCATTCACTTAACCTATCCAAATCCCTCTTCAGACATGCGGTATCCTCAGCACTTTTTGCTTTACCACTCATCTTAGTATCGTCTGCAAACTTGGACACATTGCATCTATGTAAATTGTGAGCAATTGTGGGCCCAACACTGATCCCTGAGGGACATGACTAGCTACTGATTGCCAACCAGAGAAACATCCATTAATCCCCAGGAAGGAAGACACAAGCATGGTAGGGTGGGATGGAGAGGAGTGAGGTGGGGGGGCTTTATATATAGAACACTTTAGCCTTATCAAAATGTTGATAGATAGGGCTAACTTCCAAGTGTTAATTCTGTGATTTCATTGGGGTGCAGCACTAGCAGAATTGGAGAATTATTTATACAACCTTGTAGCCCTATCTCCGACCAGCCTTCCCTGCGAGTACAGCTCCCCCATGGTGTGGAATCACAGAATTTGTGCTAGTGATTTTAATTAAATCTTTGTTGTGGAGCTCACTTAATGTCTAAACTTTATTGTTGTAATGCTGAGCTTCACAATTAATTTGTTGAGGTTCTTGATGGATGGGAGATATGCCTCATTTTTACGAATTGGATTGATCCCTGATCCCTGGCTTGGGTCACTCACTGCCTGTGCGGAGTCTGCACGTTCTCCCTGTGTCTGCATGGGTTTCATCTGGGTGCTCCGGTTTCCTCCCACAAGTCCCGTTAGGTGAATTGGACATTCTTAATTCTCCCTCAATGTACCTGAAAAGGCGGCGGAGTGTGGCGACTAGGGGCTTTTCACAGTAACTTCATTGCAGTGGTAATGTAAGCCTACTTGTGACAATAATAAAAATAACCTTTTTATGCTCTTGAGGTTAGAGAATATGTTAGCTTGTTCTTAACTTTTTGAAGATTATAAATGCACTGTGATGCATGTGTTAAGTGGCGATGGATTATTTGTTGTCAATGTGGCAGGTTACTGGACAAAAGGATACAAAGCCACTTTACAAAGTTAACACTCAACAAAGTTCACTGACATGTACTGCTGCTCAAGAAGGCATATTAATTAATGAGTAGAACAACTTAGTTGAATCAGAAATTTCAGATATGTATTAGAATAGAAGTTTCAGGCATGCTACTCCAATTTCCATAGTGTTATGGGCCAGGACGTAGAAACTCCAAAGTGCATTGTGAAGTTCACCTGACCTATAACCTTTATATTGAACTTGGCTAGGATAAGCACAAAAGCCTTTGTTTCAGGAGCACTTTAAGAGAACGGTTGCATGGTGTTATCCCTGATGACATTATTGGCCAGTTTGCGTGGGCAAACAGGCAGTCTAAATAAAGCTCTGCATTTTGATTGAACCTCCAAGACCTGGAGACTCAACCTTGAATCCACCTGGCGATGAGGTAGGCGAACAGCGTTTGAAGGCACCCAGAAGAAATAATAAATAATTGAAATTGTCACGACATGAAAGCTAGCCACTGGAGGAACCGAAAAATCACCGGAAAAACCCAAAGGAAATAATGTTGGAGAGAACCCCACCATCTACTCCACCCAAAAACAAACTTGGTAGCCATGAGTAACAAATACCCTGCAACAACACATTTAGAGCTGGGGGTGTTGTAAACCACAAAGGGAAACAAAGTAAGCTCTGGTTGTGCTTTGTTTTGTGAAGAAAGGAAGCAAGGTAATGCGAGAAATCCGTGACACATTGTGCACAAGCTGGTCCTTCCATCACGAAAAATGGCAGAGATTTTGGCACTGTGGGACTGTTTGACGAGAATACAGAGCGATGGAGCTCGAATACAGAACAATTCAACTATTTTGCTCAAGCTAACAAGATAGCAGCAAATATAGAAGTCCCAACATTCCTGACGATAATGATGGGAGGGCGAGGTGGGGGGAGTTATCTGGAGGACAATTTATCTCCTTTGGAGTCTGGTACAGCTGGAAAAGCTATGGTGATAAAAGATGGATCTGTACGTACCTGTGGTGATTTCAAAGTCACTATTAATCCTGTACTGCATGCAGAGCAGTCCCCTCTACCCCTGATTGCTGACCTATTTGCTGGGTTGGTTGGAGGTTAGCACTTCACTAGCATCAACCTCAGTCAAGCACATCTTTAAATGAACATGGATCAGGATTCACAATAGTTCTGGATGATTGTGACACACAAAGGGTTATTTTGATACAAAAGTTTGCAATTTGGCATCACTTCAGCACCAGCATTGTTCCAACGAGCTATGGGCCAAGTCACAAGTAAATCAGACGGAGTCCAATGTTACTTAGATGGCATCTTAGTTACTGAAAAAAAATAAGGAAGAACATCTCTGCAACCTTAGTGCCACATTCCAGAGATTAGAAGATGAGTTCGAAAAGACACATGTGATTTTTTCCAATCTTCTATTGAATATCAGGGTCATGCCATCGAGGCCAAGGGACTGCATAAGTTTCCTTTGAACATCAAAGCAATTACCAATGCACCCATACTTCAAAATATCAACCAACAACTTAAATCTTTCTCAGGCTTACTAAAATACTACAGAAAGCTTGTCCCTAATTTGGCGACTGTTCTAAAACACTTGCACAATCTACTGTGCCAAAATAAAAAGTAGACATGGAAGGATCAATATGAGAGAGCATTCATGCAAACTAAAGAGGACTGAAGTCACAAGTCCTGACACGTTGTGATCCAAATTTACCCCTGCAACAGGCATGTGATGCATCACCAGATAGGGTTGCCATCATAAAGTCAAAGTCGTCGGAGATTGGATGAAATCTTCAACAGGTTCAAGATACCCTGAACAACCGGTGAGCGATCGTGGACTGCAATTCATATCTCAAGAGTTCATAAACTACTTGAAGGAGAACAGAATCAACAGATCCGGTCCGCTACTTATCACCCTACCTCAAATGTCAGAATGTTTTGTACAGGTAATGAAACATTCAGTAACGATAACCAGAGAACAAGGTTCATTAGTTAAATGTTTGAGTCAATTCCTGCTCATGTACTGGGCATTCAACAATCCAAGTTTCTCTAGCGTTGCTAATGGTTAAACATCAACAAGACACAGCATTCGATTTGCTAAAACCACCTAATAAATTGTCAAGATAAAGCAGGTGGATCAGGTCATATGGTAGGAGAATAAGGCAAAACATACTTTTCGCCAGTGTCAGGAAATTATACCACAAGTGAAAAGTGGATTCCTGCCACCATTTTAGCACAGACTGGTCTCCTATGCTGTACAAACTTCAAACAATTTAATATGGAGTTGGCATGTGGGTCAGCTTTTGGCAACAAGAACCAATTCGCCAGAGGCAGCTGTGGCCAAGAGAAGACCTGGACCTTCCTGAGAACCTGACGCAAACTGAACCAATTAGGGAAAACAGCATCTTAATTGCGAATAAAACACCAAGTCAACCTCAGATGACTACTTTGACTCCGGTTAAGATAAGCACTGATGATATTCACACCAAGCCAAAGACACCGGAGGTTGCAGAAACCATTAATTGCTGACCTATTTGCTGGGTTGGCTGAAGGCCAGCAATTCACTAAAATCAATCTCAGTCAAGCAAATCATCAAATGATCAGTTCTTGGTGATTGTGACGCACATAAGGGTTATTTCAAAAGATTGCCATTAGGCATCACATCAGCACCAGTGTTGTTTCAACCAGCGGTGGACCAAATCGTAAGTGAATTAGATGGAGTCCGGTGTTACTTAGATGGCATTTTAGTTACTGGAAAGAATAAGGAAGAACACCTCTGCAACCTAGACACCCGAGGTTCATCGATAACCACACAGAGAATGGCGGCCTCTAGAGTTTCTGACGTTGACTGTTGTTGATTGATTGCTCTTTTGCTAATTGTTGTTAATGTTACACAGTTTATTAGAGATGCCGTCTTTGGCCTTTTGCGAGGGGCAAACAGGCAGCCTAACATCGCAGCCTATAGTGCTAGCATCTTCTAAATAAAGCTCCACGTTTTGGTTGAACCACCCAAGGCCTGCAGATTCTAACTTGAATCCCCCACAGTATAAACAACTCTGTACAGTGAAATGTACTATTTGTACATGACCTTTCTGTGTTCAGCTCATTATCCTAATTAATTGTAGCCCTAGGTGCAGATTTAATGTAAACAGGAAGCACAGTATTAATAAGAATGGAAAATTACAACAAGAATGAAAGTTAGAGGGTTGTGAACAACGAAAGAGAAGTGTCAGAATCAGAAAACGCAAGCCCTTGCAGCCTCAGGAAAGGTTCAGAACATATTTCAACACATTTTGTCACGTTTGAAATGGGACTAGGCTGAGAAATAACAGACAAAAATGAGGGAAAAAAGTCCCACTGTGCAGTTGTGCATCTGCAGGCAAGTGATGGAGCAGTCACATACTCGACTCCAACCTCTGGCGGCTGAAGTGGAGGAAGTGCTGCTGTAGTGTGTTTAGAGGTGAATGTTTAAGGAGAAAATGTTGAGTCAGTGAACATTAAGATTATGGAACTCGACAATATTCCAGCGAGAAGGTTGAAGTTTTACACACCAGAAGTAACCAGACTGATGCAGTGCAGCTCTGTGTTAAGCATTGCCTGGTGTGGCTCAGGATCCCCACTATGGAATGGCAGTCTCAGCTTCGGAGGAGGACTGAGAAGGTGCATCATTCGCTGGCCTCTGTTTTCTCTGTGCCCTTCTCCTAGCCTGCTAAGCTTTTTGTTTCTGCTCTTCCATTGTCCTATCATACAGCCAGCCTTCAGAGGAAATACCCATCAGTGACTGTTTTCCCCATCAGTGACTGTTTTCCAGTTATTAGTGTCAATATCCTCCATTTTCATAACTTGTTTGTAGCGATCCTTGTGGCAGAGGTATGGGGCGCGATTCTCCGACCACATACCGGTTGGGAGAATAGCGGGCCGCGCCAGTTTTTCACGCGACGCCGGTCCGACGTGCTCCCGCGATTCTCCCAAACAGCCAAATCGCTTCCGTCGTGTTCCGCGCGGCAAAACCCGAATAATCGCCCGAGGCACCCAAAATGGCGAATCTCCAGAACCCCCGCTGTTCTCTGGCCCGGATGGGCCGAAGTCTCGACGGCGTGACCCCAGTTCATGCCGTCGCCGTCCACATCTGCTTTTTATAGTCACCAGCCAGTCATGCTGGCTGACGAGCAGTGAGGAGGTGAGCGGACCATCCCGGAGTCTCCGCAAACTAGGGACGGCTTCCCTGAGAATGCAGCGGCCGGGGGGGGGGGGGGGGGGGGGGGGGGAGGAGAGGGAGTAGTGGGGCGGGAGTCGGAGTAGTGGGGGGGGGGGAGAGGGAGCGAGTAGTGGGAGGGGGGAGAGGGAGCGAGGAGGGGGAGAGGGAACGAGTAGTGGGAGGGGGAGAGGGAGTAGTGGGGGGGAGAGGGAGTAGTGGGGGGAGAGGGAGTAGTGGAGGGGGTTGAGGGAGTAGTGGAGGGGGGAGAGGGAGTAGTGGGGGGGAGAGGGAGTAGTGGATTGGAGAGGGAGTAGTGGGGGGGGAGAGGGAGTAGTGGGGGGGTAGAGGGAGTAGTGGGAGGGGGCAGAGAGGGAGTAGTGGGAGGGGGAGAGAGGGAGTAGTGGAGGGGAGAGGGAGTAGTGGAGGGGAGAGGGAGTAGTGGAGGGGAGAGGGAGTAGTGGGAGGGGAGAGGGAGTAGTGGGAGGGGGGAGAGGGAGTAGTGGGGGGGAGAGGGAGTAGTGGGAGGGGGGGAGAGGGAGTAGTGGAGGGGGGAGAGGGAGTAGTGGAGGGGGGAGAGGGAGTAGTGGAGGGGGGAGAGGGAGTAGTGGGGGGGAGAGGGAGTAGTGGGGGGGGTAGAGGGAGTAGTGGGAGGGGGAGAGAGGGAGTAGTGGAGGGGAGAGGGAGTAGTGGAGGGAGAGGGAGTAGTGGAGGGGAGAGGGAGTAGTGGGAGGGGGGAGAGGGAGTATTGGGAGGGGGGAGAGGGAGTAGTGGGAGGGGGGAGAGGGAGCAGTGGAGGGGGGAGAGGGAGTAGTGGGGGGGAGAGGGAGTAGTGGGGGGGAGGAGGGGAGTAGTGGGAGGGTAGAGGGAGTAGTGGGAGGGGGCAGAGAGGGAGTAGTGGGAGGGGGAGAGAGGGAGTAGTGGAGGGGAGAGGGAGTAGTGGGGGGAGAGGGAGTAGTGGGGGGAGAGGGAGTAGTGGAGGGGGGAGAGGGAGTAGTGGAGGGGGGAGAGGGAGTAGTGGAGGGGGGAGAGGGAGTAGTGGAGGGGGGAGAGGGAGTAGTGGAGGGGGGAGAGGGAGTAGTGGAGGGGGGAGAGGGAGTAGTGGAGGGGGGAGAGGGAGTAGTGGGGGGTAGAGGGAGTAGTGGGAGGGGGCAGAGAGGGAGTAGTGGGAGGGGGGGAGAGGGGGTAGTGGGAGGGGGCAGAGAGGGAGTAGTAGGAGGGGGGGTGAGAGGGAGTGAGTGGCGTGGGTCATCCACCCCCGGCAGGACGGTGACGAGGACACGGCAGCTGGTTGCCCTGTGGCTGATGGGCACAGGCCACTGACGCACCGGTGAAGAGGACGTTGTTAACTGACCGTTGGAGGCAGAAATTGACCAGGGGTTAGGCTGCCTGCCTGTCAGCAGCGCGACCAGGCCACCGGGACACACAGGTATCCCGTGGCAGGTGGCTGCCGAGGTGTCGAATAACCTCCGTCTAACATGTCGTTTCTCTGCCCCCCACCACCCTTCTGTAGGTGACCATAATGTATTCGAACCGAACGGCGATGTTCACCGCAGTGGTTGGGGCCGCTGCACTGCAGTTGGACATCCAGCAGCGTCCACAGCGACATCCCACAGTGGATGCAGGGGCAGCTGCAGCAGCAGCTGGGAATGGCCGCGGAGTGGCCCGTCGTCGCCGTACAGGCCGCAGGCACTCATGGCCGGTATGTTCAGGGGGATGGCGAGGGGAACATTGATCCCCAAACGCTGAGGACGGCACAGGATGCGGGCACTAATATCGAGCAGCACGGGGGGCAGGAGGAGGAGACATTGATGTTGGAGCCAGGGTGCCAGCGGCGACAATCGAGGCCTAAGGTGTTCCGTGACCGGATCTCTTTCGAGGCACTGCCGGACATCACCTGCAAGAGGAGACTCCGGTTCAGCAGGGAGACGGTCGCACATATCTGCCACCTTGTAGCGCACCTTGCCCCATGTGGAATGGGAGGAGGACATGCGATACCGGTTGCCGTCAAGATGACGGTGGCACTTAACTTTTATGCTACCGGTTCCTTCCAGTCTCCCAGTGGGGACCTATCCGGGATATCGCAGGCATCGGTCCAAAGGTGCACCCGGGGCGTGACCGTCGCCCTGTTCGCCATCGCGGACCGCTACATAATCTTTCCCGAGGACCGAGCAAATCAAGAAGTACGAGCCCGTGGATTTGCCAACGTGGCCAGGATACCGATGGTCCAGGGAGTGATTGATGGTGTTCACATCCCCATGCGCCCGCCTGCAGGCAACAGAGAAGTGTTCATTAACAGGAAGGGGACATACTCCATGAACATCCAGGTGGTATGCGACCCCCACATGAGGATCATGCACGTCTGCGCAAGATTCCCTGGGAGTGTGCATGATGCGTACATTCTTGCGCAGTCATTCATCCCTTCTATGTTTGAGGGACGCCCCCCCCGCCCCCGGCTGAGGGGCTGGTTGCTGGGCGACAGGGGTTATCCACTGAGGTCTTAGCTGATGTCGCCCATACGGAGGCCTCTGACCAACGTGGAAATCCTTTACAATGAGGCCCATGCAGCAACCAGGAGTGTGGTTGAGCGCTGCTTTGGTCTGCTGAAAATGAGATTCAGGTGCCTGGACCGCTCCGGAGGGCTCCTGCAGTACCACCCCGATAGGGCCGCTCGCATTGTAGTGGTCTGCTGTGTGCTGCACAACATCACAATTCAGAGGGGAGATGCCCTGGTGGAGGAGTCGGAGGGAGAAGCAACTGGCAGTGGTGCCAACAGAGAGGAGGAAGTGGAGGAGGAGGTTGGTGGTGTGTCGGGCGCAGCACACAGACACGACCCGGGTGCTGGTAACGCCCAGGAGGCTGCACGACGGCACCGGCGAGGACAGCAGGCACGCAACGCCTTGGTGGCAGCAAGATTCACGTGTCGCGTGCGACGGCATCGCTGAACACTACCACCTGCATCGCCAGTTGTGCAGACGGACAGCACAAAACTCCCCCCCCCCCGCACACCCGCTTCGTGTACACTGCTCCACTTCGAGATCACTGCGGCACAACGGTATGGCACGACATTGATGGCTGTGTCAGCGGGTGTGATCAGTGCCATGTTGAATGACGACAGCCCGCTCTGCGATGAGTTGTGAGCTCAGAATCGTTAGACAAAGTCTGACTCATGGCAATAGCTGAACCATCCATCTCAGTGGTCGCTGAGTTCGTCAGGGACACTCCATCACGTGCCCGCGTGGGGAAGCTGGCGTCGGCGTGGCGAGGACTATGGTGTCCGACTGTGGGGGGGGGGGGGGTACTGCACACCCAGCACCGAAGTTTCACCGCTCGTCAACCCCAGCGACACTCGGTCACCATCACGATCCCCGTGGCAATGGAGAAATCACACAGTCTTACAAGTTAGGTGCAACAGTGAGTTTAATGGTGAATATTATGTACAGATTGCCTAGCCCCTACAACTAAACTGTGCCCTTCAACCGTGCCAACTTACTCTGTGTCCCTCTTCATTGCCTTACAGGCCCTAACACTACATCTAAGTGATTCCCCAGATGATACAGCAGGAATGGAGGCGGACTGCTGAGAATCACGCCCCGCGACATGTCTCCTCGTCGGCACTCGTTTCCTGGGGCGACCCGGCCTTGATGTGCCAGGCTGCTCTGCGGGTGTTTCGGATGACGTGGTGCCACCCTGCTCTGCCCGCTGCCCACCCGATGCACCAGGGATGGGACGGGGGGAGGCCGAGTATTCAGGGACGTCCCGTGATGGAGTTAATGGGACGGCCCCCAGAACCACCTCCTCCCTCGGGGAGCCGGTGGCCCCCAGGGCTCACTGTGGGACGGAGGTGCGAGCGGGGAAGTGCCCCGTCGCCCCACTGACACCTGGCGCTGCCAGTCCTGGAGGCCTGCAACGGTATCGACCAGGGTCCGAAGGTTCGCTGAGATGGAGTCCAGGGAGTGAGACATTCCCGGCAGGGACTGTGCGACCTCAACCTGTGAGTGCGTGATGCCATCCAGCACGTGTGTCGGGCGGTCGATGCTCTCCGCGACTGACTGCTGGGACTGTGCCATGGCGTGCTGGGACTGTGCCATGGCGTGCTGGGACTGGGCCATGGCCTGGTGAGACTTGGCCAGGGCCCTTAGCGTGCCGGCAAGTCATGTTGGCTCTGGCGCATTGCTGCCTGTGAGAGGGCAGCCCTCTCCTGGGCCATGGATGATGCGTGCACATGAAGCCCAACACCTTGCAGAACCTGACCCATGGCCGATGCCGTTTCACCCATTGCCTCGACCGCGGACGACACCTGTGCGGTGTCGGCCTGGGTGGCTGCCATGAGCGGCACCACTCCCTGCTCCTGGACGCAGTTTGACTCCTCTAACTGCGCCTGCAGCTGCTGGAAGACGGCCCTCATCCCGTCATTGTGTCCCTGGGTTTCAAAATGCATCGGCTGTCCAGGTGGGTCGAGTAAATCTAGGATCCCGGGAAACGTCTGGGCGGCCGCTGAATGCGGGGCCTGGGCTGCCCTCTGACCGTCCAGCCCCTCGGCTGCTCCGACCTCCACCTGCTGTACCGGCTCAGCTGTGTGGTGCACACCAGACGTGACCCAGGAGCCTCATCACTTAATTGCCCAACCGTGGTGAGTGTCTCTGGGATGGTGGATGGTGTGGGAGACAGCAGTACCGCAAGCTCTAGGTCCTCGTCCGTCAGAAATTCAGGATTGTCCTGGTCCCAGTCATGTCCCAGCGCAGGGCGCACGCGGCCCATGTACAGTTCAGCATCAGGTGAGTCCGTTGACTGCGTCTCCGTCCTCTGTGCGTCTGGGTCCACTGACCCGTCCTGTCCTGTCTCACGGCCCGACCTTCGGGCAACGCACAACCATGAAAGTCGTCACTGTCCGTCCTCTGTATGTCCCGCTCGAGAGTCCCAGATTTGAAGGATGGCACTCCTGGCCGACCTCCTGCCACCCTCTGGCGTGCGACCCTGGGTGCGGTGGCCGTCGCGGATGGTCGGCTGTGTGTGGCACCAGACGGCCCTGGACGTTCGGCAGCTGGCCCTGGGGAACAGAATGATACGCAGTTAGTTAGACACGCACGGCCGGGCGTAGGATGGTCCAGTGGGCAGAGTGTGAGGGGAGAGAGGATGGGAGGTCCAGTGGGTAGAGTGTGAGGGGACAGAGGATGGGAGGTCCAGTGGGTAGAGTGTGAGGGGACAGAGGATGGGGGGTCCAGTGAGTAGAGTGTGAGGGGACAGAGGATGGGGGGTCCAGTGGGTAGAGTGTGAGGGGACAGAGGATGGGGGGGTCCACTGGGTAGTGAGGGGACAGAGGATGGGGGGTCCAGTGGGCAGAGTGTGAGGGGAGAGAGGATGGGCTGGGGGGGAAGGGGGGGGTTGTCATGCAGGATTGTCTCATTTGGTTCTGCACCTCCAACCTCGCATTGCGCGACCTCCCGGGTGGCAGATCCCCAAGCAAGGTCCAGTGCCCTCTGCTCGAACACTGTCAGGGGTGCATAACGGGTGAACCCCCTCCGGTTCTGTTGCGCTCCCGGCTGTTATGAGCAGTCTTGTCCTGTTTGGGGGGAGGGGGGGGGGCATAGATAGAGCATCACAATTAGGCAGGTATCATCAGGGCATTCGGCATTGGCACAGGGTGGGGGCAAAGTTGCAGCCACACCATGGCATCTCTCCAGGGGGTTGCAGCGCTCATGTGGGTCTGTGACAACTTTGTTAACCACCCTCCACTCACTCTCGCCCCCCCCTCCCCCTCATGCCCGTGGCAGGGGGAAGTGATGAGGGACATGGGGGTGTGGGGGGGGGGGGAGGGAATGGGGCACCCTCGTGGCACTTACCCTGGCAGCCCTGGTGAGGTCATGGAGCTTCTTGCGGCACTGCTCCCCGGACCGAGGGGTCTGCCCCACAGCACTGACTGCCGTACCTAACTCACGCCAGGCCAGTCGCACGGTGCTGGAAGGGTGGCAATGCCCTCGTCTTGGGCAGAGGATGCCCCTGCGCTGCTCCACCTCATCGAGGAGGGTCTCCAAGTCCCTTTCACGGAACCTCGGGGCGGCCCTCCGTGGCTCCGACATTTCCCTCCCTCCTCTCAATGCGTGGATCGCGCCCTTTTACGATGCGGAGCGGCGTCATTCGGGCGTCGTGTGTGATGATGCGCTTTCGACGTCGCGCCCCCCGTGTTCCTCGCGGCCCCGATGCTAGCCCATTCCCGGGGCCAGAATCGATCGCAATCGGGGCCATTTCGCGCCGTCGTTGAACTCGACTGAGTTCACGGCGGCTTTCCCGATGCGGCGCGACATCGGAGAATCGCGCACATGGTTTCCCAGGAGATCGTGACCCAGTGGTCAATTTCACAGTGCAGAAGATCTCTGGGTATACAGCCGTCATCTATCCAATAAACATGATTAAGCCAACAACAACGCTGGCTTCAAAATTCGCGCTTGCTGATGAAATTAGCACGCTCCAGGACCACTGTGTTAGGTGACCTTATCCTGCCCAGATATGCTTAGGATACATCTGAGACTGTGGATGTGGAAACATTTCAACCTTTTCTCTGCCCTGGCATATGTTGTCCAGGTCTCACCATTGTAGAAGCATGCACTAAGGATGCAGACTCGGTAATCTCACAGTTTGATGGTCTCAGTCAGGTTGCTGTTGTTTCACATTCTCTGCTTAGACATAGCTGCAGCTATTGCTATATGTGTCTTGATTTCAGCGTCAATTAATGATTGTTAGTGTTTGTGATGCCTTGATATATAAAGTTATCAACAACCTGTATTTATCAATGGTGATAGATGGTGGTGCTCCAAATATCCTGAACCATGAATAAAGGAATAAAGGGTTATGGTGTTTGGGCGGGAAGGCGGAGCTGAGTGCAAAAAAAACAGCCATGATCTCATTGAATGGCAGAGTAGGCTCAAAGGGCCAGATGGCCTACTCCTGTTCCTAGTTCTTATGTTATGACATTTGTTGCCCTGTTGCTGATGGTCAAGTCATGCACTTTACAAGCTGAGAAGGTTTGGTTATTTCTCTCTGCGGGTGTTCCTCAGTGTGAAATACTGGTGTGGCAGCGAATTAGCTGGTGTTTCTTATTCATTAAAAAGGAGGGGAAATCTATCAGCACCTTCCTGATCATCTTCAAAATAGTGGAAATAGGGGCAGCACGGTGGTGCAGTGGTTAGCACTGCTGCCTTACGGAGCCGAGGTCCCAGGTTTGATCTCGGATCTGGGTCACTGTCTGTGTGGAGTTTGCACATTCTCCCCATGTTTCGCCCCCACAACCCTAATATATGCAGAGTAGGTGGAATGGCCACACTAAATTGCCCCTTAATTGGAAAAAATGATTTGGTTACTCTAAATTTAAAAAACAAAATAGTGGAAATGAACCAGCAATAATGCCGTCAAGCATCAAAACATATTCACTGGTGTAGTTTATTTTCAACCAAAGTTACTTAGTTCCATACCTTGTCCCTAAATGGTTCCAGGCCTGGACAAGAGCGATTACTGCCAGAAAAGAGGCAAGAGTAACTGTCCTTGACACCAAGACAATATTGAACCAATTTTGGCAGCAAAGAGCCTGAGCAAAACTTAAAGGAAATTGGAAGCGAGATAGCTGGAGTCCAATAGCTGGAGTTATGCCTGACACAAGGAAAGGGAGGCCTGTTTCTTGGAGGCCAATAAGCATCGCCTCATTGACACAAAAGCTTTATTAATGGCCTTCCCTTTGTCACAAGGTGCAAAGTAGACCAGTTCCCTGCTGATTCTGCAGTGTTCAGCTCTATTCACAATTCCTCCTCTGATCATGAAGCTACCCCTACCAGTCTACCACAATAGATGTAGGCAACTTGGGTGGAAAAATGGCAGATAACAGTTGTGCCAGACACTGACCATCTCCAAACAGAAAAGGCTTCAAGCTTTCAATGGTATCACATTGCAGAGCCTACCCACCATCATGGATCAAGCAAACTTGATGTGAAAGAAAATCAAATATATTTTCAAGTAACTAATGGAATAGCCAGTCTCTTGCACCTCTTTTATGACTGCTGAAGTGGAGAGGGTGCTGCATGAGTTGTACTCAAGTGGGTCAAACATATTGACAAGGCAGCTACTAGAGCAGTGCAAAGCCTGGTTCTCTGCAATGGGTGACTCAACTTCTGGTCCCTCAATACCTCTCCATCACCTACAAGGTTAAAGACAAAAATATAATAGAAGTTCAACTCACCTCCGTGCCACTGCAAGAGCACTTGAAATGGCAACATCATTCAGGGCAGACAGAGCTGTCAATTTGATCAGTGCTGCTGCTGTTGAAATTGATAGCCATTTTTTTTCTATCACCGTGCATTGTGACTGCAATATGTACTTTCAATAGAATTATTTGAAGCAACTCACAAAACCTCCTTCTGTGGAATTTGAAGCCCTGCATCAAGAAATTAGACATTGGTCAATACAGCCCAAGAAATCCTCCTGTAATTAACATTAGATCCACTGTCCAAGAAATCAGTGGCCATGAAGAGAGAAAATACTGGGCCCAATTTGAACTCTTGTGCAAGTGGGTAGGTCTTGAATTAGTTAAAATCAGGCCCCATGCTTGCACGACAATAATGCTCGAATACAATATTACTGTCTCTGAGGATTGCAGCACATACATGTGCTCATTCCAGTCACCCGAGGCACATTTATAGGCGGCAGAAAGGAGATTGAGCTAGGCAGCTATACAGCAACACAAGCGATACAGCTGAAAGTCTTACTTGAAGACTTTGACAAGAACCAAGTTAGTCTCAAGAGACGCATCAGGACTGGTAGCATCCACAAAGGATTTGCGTTGAGTGTTGACATTTTATACATTGGCAGAAGAGCAGATATGAGAAGCCCAAGACAAATTTACATGCTACAGAGGCAGTAAACATTTGGTAGCAATAGCAATTGTGCATTGTCCTTAGCAAGTGGCTTAGAGTAAGCTCGAATGAGATTTGCAAGAGTTGAGATACCTAGAGCAAAGTGCGAAGATGATAGATTTCTTTGTGGGGAAGGTGTTTACAGGGCTCTTCCTGTAGTGGCCAGATGCCATGATTAAGAAAAGGCCTTCCATATCCAATTAGTCCAAATAGCTATCAATAGATTTCCCTCCACATCTTCTTCAAGTAGCTACTACTCTTTTGGCTATCTCACCTGATCATCTTGGGTGCCTTACTGGACTGGAACCTCCACGAGAAGGCTTATTTCTGAGGTAAACTGCACATCATGCAGGACACCATGGGCTGGATTCTCCACCAGTGGAATGCTCCATTTTGTCGGCAGCCTAGGGGTTTCCCAATGGCGTGGGGCTGCCCTACAATGGGAAACCCCATTGACTGGCCGGCGTAACGGAGCAACCCGCCGGTGGGGTGAACCTGAAATGTGGTGCGGCGAGGCGGAAAATCCAGCCCCATGACTCTTCTCAAAATTCTAGCAAAATATGTAGTGAAGCCTCCAGGTACCTTTGCTTCTCTTATTACTCCAAGAAGCATGATGTGGTTGTCTTTTCAATGGGAAATTCATTGTGACTTCTCTAGAATGGAATCTCACTAGGGTTTCCAGGACCGCGCCATTTTCATACATCAGGCAGATGGCGGATGCCTGACCAACATCAGCCTCAGCAGTGCTGGTGGAATGGCTTGCTAGTTTCCTTCTGAGCTGTTCCAGGGCATGATGATGACCTAGACCTGAAGGTCCTCTCATCGGTTACTCCATTCTTTTATTGATGCCCAGTTTGTTTGGATCAGTAGAAGAAGTGGGAGTATTAGCGGATGAGAGCATCTCGACAGCCCTGCCACTTTATTCATATGCCAAGCTTCCAAGAATGAAAGAAACTACTGTGTGCCCCAAATCAGCTGGTACTCCCACAGTTCAGGGTAGAAACACAGTTTTATTGGATCCCAACTCATTTCATTCCCCTCTTTACCAATCAGGATAATTTTGTGTATGCTACAAGTCCTAAATAGATTCTTGCCATAAAAGATGGAAACTATGTGTTGGAATTTATCTCTTGCTGAATTCTGAAATCTGTTTAGGATGAATGTAGTGTGAGCATGTTTTTTATGAATCGTATTTTGACCTTCATCGCCAGAGGATTTGAGTACAGGAGCAATGATGTCTTGCTGCAGCTGTACAGGGCCTTGATGAGACCAGACCTAGAGTATTGTGTCCAGTTTTGGTCTCCTTACCAAAGAAAGGATATCCTTGCCACAGAGGGAATGCAGCGAAGGTTCACCAGATTGATTCCTAGGATGGCAGGATTGTTATCTGAGGAGAGATTAGATCAACAGGGCCTGTTTTCACTGGAATGTAGAAGAATGAGAGGGGATCTAATTGAAACATATAAAATTCTGACAGGGCTGGACAGATAGAATGCAGTCGTGTTGTTTCCTCTGGCTGGGGGGAGTCGAGAACAAAGGGTCAAAGGCTCAGGATACAAAGTAGGCCAGTTAGGACCAAGGTGAGGAGAAATGTATTCACCTGGAGGGCGGTGAACCTATGGAATTGTCTACCACAGGAGACTGTGGAGGCCAAGTCACTGAATATATTTAAGAAGGAGTTACGTAGACACGAAAGGCATGAAGTGGTGTGGGTTGGGAGCAGGAGTATTGCATTAAGGTAGAGCATCAGCCATGATTATATTGAATGGCAGAGCAGCCTGAGGGATCAAATGGCCTACTCCTATTTTCTGTTTTCCTACCTGGAGCACAACATGTCCAGTCCGTTATCGAACATTAAGGGTTTAAGTTTTATTTCAAGAGACTATTCTAACCACTGGCGAAGGAACAATTAGACATTCGATGAAATGTATGATATTTATCATTGTTATTTTGTATTCCAATGTAAGGCAATTTGCTCTATAGGTTTTCCATTTTCAGAAATAAACTTGAATTGCTGTTTTTAGTTCATTGAACTTCTGACCTGTTTGCAATAATTTCCATTTATTCAAAATGACTCTGGGAGTGCAACACAAGGCTATTTTGAATTTAGTTGAGATAATTGCTAATCAGTAGCTCTACAGGGACAGAAAGCAAACAGGCAAAAATTTTAGATCAAAAAGTGATGCAGTGAATTTCAACAGAACCACAAACCAATTTGATCTTTGCCAACAACTACATTAAAGTAGTTGGACTGTATGTAGTTCTTGCTTTAAAGCAATATGGTTCTTGCATTCCATTGAAACATGTAGAGCGGTGACTACTGACTCTGGTTTCAGGTTGATAATATTAAAAATGTAAAGGTGATCTAATTGGAAAAGAGAACTTTGCAGTGGCAAACCAAATCTTGGCATATGTTTGAGACCAGTTTGATGAACTGTCTACCATTGCTTGGAATTTGAAAAGCTGCAGTATGACTGACAATATTTTAATGTGGTAAAGAGTTGGTAGAACAGTCTGGTCTTCACTAAGACTCACCTGGCATGCTAATGCCATGCACTGAATTGTTGTTTGCCTAACTACACATGGCGTGTACTTAACAGTCTAACTCTGTTTCTAGTTTGTTACATTGCCTGTAGGAAGGCTGAGCATGTATGACCATGAAGGACTACTGACTAATATTGGCTACATAATCATTTCTATAATTGGAGGCTTATTATCCAGGCCTTCACCACCGCAGCTCCAGCAGTCCATCACCAAAGCAGTGGATATTTCCAGTTATGGAACATATTTACATAAGCAGAATATATGAAGCATCATAATAGTATTTAGAAAATATTCCATAATGACCCAACTATGGTGTGACCTACTTATAATTTAACTTGTTTTGGGTCATACCATCAGCTCATCGTGGAAAGATTTGATATTCATTTCTCCACTGCAGTGCACATATCACGCACTTCCTATCCATACTTACAAAATGCATACATATGCACAAATATTTACATGTGTGGCCCTTTTAAAAGGCTTTCTAATTATCCCTTACGAACAGGGATTCAATATAACATTCCTGCTTCAGAACTACCTTCCCCCTTTCTGTTTATACAAGCTTTTTGTAGGGTTCCCAAAGGAAGTGTCATGGCGGGAGGAGAATTCTACTTCACACACATGCACATGGTCTTTTCCAGAACGTGTAATTTCTAACCACAGCAGACAAGCAGCATTCAACATGATCATAATGATAGGCATGTTACTGGATGTAAATGATTATGGAATGCTTGTAGTCACTCTGAGATGACTATCACATAAAATGCACATCCTGTCATGAAAACTAAAACTAGTTTGAGTCATTGAATATTTGTAATCTTATTGAACAATATAAATCCAAGGCATTCATTTGTCAGAAATTGTCTGAATTGTAGTATTTTACACTTAATTGCACTATATAAAAGTATGATACCTTCACAAAGGTGACCGTTGAATGAATGTCCTGGTTAATGGATTATATTGAAAAGGAATTTATTTTGCTAATTTAGTCTGCTAGTTTTGTTAATGTTTTTACGAAAACAAAAGTATACACAGTATATGTTTGTAATAAGTATCCTTATTACAATTTATTTACTACTTGCTTAGCTGGAAGTTTTCCTGGCACAGCAACTGAAGGCATAAGGACAGAAATGAATGATTCCTGCCAGTCAATGAACTTTAACTGGAACTGCACTTGAATGGTAATAATCTGCTCCTGTAATTGCTGTGGAAAAGAAAAATCCTCCAGAGATTTTACATCTAATCATTTATTTATAAATCTGTAGATAGCAGGCTGCAGAATGCGCAACAGGGGTCAACTTTGTGCTTAAAACCATTGTCTGGTGTTTACATTTCACAGCAGTTTTTACAGTAGTTGCAACCTACATGATCAGCCGAGCACTTTAATTCATTGGGTTCTGTTCTGCACATCATTGCTTTAGACAGACTACTTCATTAAGGATGCTTCAACAGAGGCCATTCCCCTCAGCATTCGCTGAAATATGCATGTTTTTCCATCTCATTAATTCAGTCTACATACAATTAATTTCTGCCTATTAATAAACCCCTAGGTGTTAGTGACAGCTATCTAAGCTAACCATACCAAGTGAGGCCTGAGGTACATATGCTTGAATTTCAAGTTCCAAATGGGTGCTGAATGCAAAACTGCTCCCGTTGGGTTTCAGAACCTTCACAATATTACAATTAAAGGCCGCCAAGTGTTGGTCTGATTATTGAAACTAGCTGGTGTTGAAAAGATAGTGGTTTTAAATTGTTTGCTTAACAAATAAAAACGGATTAGTAAACATGATTAGATTTTGATTTTGTATGGTTAAATGTTTCTGTGCCAGAGAATACATTTTAATACGTCTCTACAAGATCTCTGACGGTTTTGTACAATTATAGTGGCTATTTAATAGTTCTTTAAGTACTATACATTGACATCTGGTCAGTATTTTTATGTCAATATACTTAACACACCAAAATGCTTTTTTCCTTGTTAAATGAACCTTTGAACATACTCCAGCTGTGGTACCAAGCAATGGCAATGAGAAGACACCAGTAGGAAGTTGTATATTTTTTAACTGCCGCATAATCCGTTTCCTTCAGCCAATCACAACATCGGCGATGATTGGTGCTGTATGCAGATAACATGGAATATCAGTCATGGTTGGTAACAGATAAATCTGTATTATTTATAAAATTGTAAAAACCAATTTACAGAAAAAAAACAGCACTTAAAGTGTTGAGATTATTTATTAATGATATAAGGCACAAGTTAATGGATTTGCAACACAATTCACCTGTGCCTAGTACGCAGTCAGTATACCAATAATACACATATTTAGAGGAAGGTTGCTTGAGCAAACTTTCTCTGTGCAATTGCCAGAATTTCTGAAAGATTTTGAACTCGGGATCAAAACAGTCTTATGAACTGCTGCACTGTTTCCTCGCTACTGGTAGGAAACTGAATGAGATGGGGTGCAGTAGATGAAACTGACTGCCCCATATTATCCTCCGAGAAGTCGATTAAAGATTTGTTAAATTCTACTCCTTTTGTCTCTTAAAGCAATTGTCGATTTGTAACTAGTATGTACAAATTCCAAACAAATGTTCTTGTCATTTTTCTCAACTGAATTTGGTTTAACTGCATTTCTTTGTATTTGACATATTTCCGATAAAGCAATAATGAACAGAACAGATGCACATTAGCATGGTTAACAGTTCTAATGCTCTAACATTACCTGCTAGATTGAAAGTGCCTATGTTCCTATTTGAAATACATAGCCAAGAATTAAGAGTTTGAATAAACAGCATTGATGTATGATCAAGTCAAAGTTCTGATTCAGACCAAAACAAAACTGTGGGCAAAAAGTTATTTTTATTAACATGAGGAGCAATGATGGGGGAAGAATCCAGGTAACACGAGGCTTTTTATTGCCTTGCGCTGCCTGAGATTTATTAAGTTAATCAATGACATGACACAGCTTGATACAAAACCCTGTTTACATGGAGGTTTTTAATTCTAATTTGATCTAAATCAGCCCTTAATTCCAATTTAAATGTACTATGTAAATGGTGCTTAATTCTGATTAAATCCGAGTTAAAAACATACCATTTCCTGAGGTGGGTTTAATGTAATTCTATCTAAATTCATTTTGTTGTTCACCCATGCAGATGGGTGTAAGTGAAGTGAACTCAGAATCTCCATGGTGTCCCAGTGTCTTGTGATGTGGCATAAAGATCAAGTACTGTGTTGTGTATTACTTCATGCAATGTGTCCATTTAATACAAATTGAAAACTTCTTTGTGAAAATGATAGTTAAGCTGCCATGTAAATCGAACAAATAATAAAAGTGGTTCACATCAATTCCAAGCACACCGGTACAAATTAGCTTGACCTCTGCTTTAAAGTAGGGCTTATCATAAGCACTTGGGGGCAGGGGGGGTGTAATATCAACTTAAACATTCCACAGCTGTGGTTGTAAAGCAATGTTTTTTTTTAAATCTTAATATCTCCATCCATATTCTGCCAGGAATTAGTGAGGTAATGTCATCAACAGGAAGTCGCTGTGCTTCTTGATTAAACATGAGTTTTGGTGTGACTTAATCACAGGAAACACATTTTCTCTGATCTGATAATTTTCATAATAAATATTCTTGAATGTAAATTTTATAAACTTCATGAAGAAAACGTTTAATTGGGACGTATCATCAGACAGAAGAAAATACATTTTTCTGCTATATGTTGCTGCATATTTCATCATTGCAGTGGAGTATTTTAATAAGAATTGAGAATTTGATGCAGAATGAGTGGTAAAAGAACAGATTTACAATACTTAGAACTACATTCAAAAGTGTTCACAGCGTGTTAAAATTATTCATTCCAACTTCATTTTGAGACCATGCCTGGAAGTAGATGTATGTGGATGATTTATTATGGTTCCAAGGAGCTATGTCTATAAATAATTATCTTTCGCTGAACAAGTAACTTGACATGTTGAATGCAAGCAGTGTTTCTGCGGTATAGAAAATAAACTTTCATATTAATCAACAGTCAAGACTTGTAAGTTGGTCTTCATAAATTATGAATTGTGTTCAAATCTCCCAGGGTTCATTGATAGAAAAAAATTAAGAGAAAATATAAGGCAGCAAGCATTTGAATCAATTTTCACTAGAATGCTCGGTATGTTGTAATTGTTTTTTTAATCATTAGGGAACTATTATTCATCTGCAATTTTGAAGACTGCTCTTCAGATTTGGTTGTCAAATTGAAAACTAACAAAAGATTGTTTCCATGCAGTTGAAGCCATTTTAAAGTTCACAAATGCCAAACTTGCTGAATAAATGTTATCGCTTAATTTTGCAGGACAAGAGTGGCCTCTTTTACTTGTGAGGTTTGTGAAAGCCAAGAGGAAATGACAGCACCACTGAAATACTGTATGACCTGGCTACAGGCCTATTTCTCTGAACCTTGGACAACAGAAAAACTTCCTCTCCCTGCCTTTCACCATCCCGTTTTTGAACAAGGTCTGTTGCCGTCTAGTTGTGTTTGTGTAATAATATTTTGACTTTGCATGATTTTGACTTGCATTGCACTCACAATGACAACAATATAATGGAGCATTTTATCCTGTATGAATTTGAGACAAGGCACATAACATCGGGTATTTGGGAACGATAAGGTTCTTTAACTGTTCCAAATGGTTCTGTTAGTTTTGGCACACAGTTGCACATAGTTTGGCAAGAGAGTTGAAAATGATGCAGTTCCACCCCTGACATATGCAGACTGAAAGGTCTGAATGTAAGCACATCTGAATAGTTGTTAAGTTTTCAATGAGCTTATTGTTGACCTGTATTGTCCTTTTGCCAATATCTGAGTGTTCCTTAAAAATAAAATACATTCTGCTGAACTGTCACATAACCCTAATGTTGTAAAAGAAACACTTTTGTTACAGTTTCTTAATCACCATTTGTTACCCAGGTTTATGTTTCACACTCGTTCGGTAAAGGCAGGCGAGGAACAGATATCTTTGATTGGTATTCCCTTTTCATATGGTATCATGAAGCTGTGTTCTGTTGAGAGTGTGTACACATAGTGCTGTTCACAACCTGCTGATGCCAATTTTGTAACTGATGTGGAAGGGATTTAATTTGCCCTTGGGGGAACAGACATTACCTGAGGTACATTATATCCTTCCACCATCTTTCCAGCCTCTTTGAAAGCTTTAACTGATGTCCTCACCATCCACCTCCAATGCCTCATGTCCATATCTTGCTCAGTGTTCCTGGCTGGGTTTCACTCATGCCTGTCTAATCATAGCCAAAGAAAGACTACCAATGACTGTAGCCACCGAAGCCGGCCACTTCCCGACATAAAATGGAACATTGAGTTGCATGCAGGGAAAATTGGACAATGACAGAGAGGCAAGCAGGTTGCAGAACCTCTCTGTGGATTCTGTCTTTAATGAAACCAGACAGCATAGAAACTAACAAGCTGCGCATATTAATTGAGCGATTCCCGGTGATTCCCGGGCACAATGGACACAATTCAGAATAACAAAGGCCAAGCTAGACTCTTTGGCGCCAGCAGGAGTCCCGGACAATAAGATACAAACAGCCCCAAGAACCACCCAGTGATCGAGAAACAGCCCCGTTATTGGGGAAATTCAATTCGTATTGGAAGAGACCCAATCAATTGCAAGTTTATAGAGGGTCAGCCCAGATGGGCGCAAACCCAAAACAGTATAAGACAGAGACCCCGATACCAGCGCTCTCTCTTAGCCAGCCCTCCTCGCTCTTAGCCAGCCCTCCGCTCTCTTAGCCGGCCTTCCCAGCAGAACACCTTTGCAGCAGCTCTCCAGGAACTTGGACGTGAGAAGGAGAGGCCTGGCCAATTGCTACACCGACAAGTATGTGTCATACAACGCACGCTACGAGAGTAGACACTCCTGACCCCTTTAGTCCACACCAACTGGAAGCCTGCGGATCCAGTACAAAGCAAGTGGCCATTGTTCCCTGATCCAGCAGTTCCCTTATTCCAGATAAGTATTGGCCTAGTAGTGGTAGGAACAGTTTAGTCTTAGTATTATGTGCATGAGTAGTGAATAACTGTGTAATAATAAACGTGTCTTGTTTGAACTTACTAACTGGTGTATTGAGTCATTGATCTGAACTTGAACTTGAATCTTGTGGCGGTATCATAAGGATACCTGGCGACTCTAGAGCTAAGGAATAAAACCGAGCCAATTGAGTGTAAAGCCGTAACAGCCTCCCCGAACAGGCGCCAGAATGTGGCGACTAGGGGCTTTTCACAGTAACTTCATTGAAGCCTACTCGTGACAATAAGCGATTTTCATTTTCATTCAAAGCACACTCACCCAGAACGAGCAACATGACTTATCTTCCACGATACTCCCCCTATACTGTTATCTCTAGAGTCCCCCATAGATCTATCTTTGGCATCTTTTTACTCATCTTACATACTCGCCCTCAACAGCATTATTTAAAAGCATGGTGGAGCTTTCACAGACATCTGGCTCCACTTTGTCCACCAACTCCCTCGATCCTTCCACTGTCTCTGGGTTTTTAGACTCTTGTCCCTCCTCCAGTCTTAGAACAGCCACAATGTCCTTGGCTAAACATCCTCCCATTCTTCACCCTCTAACCTTAAACGTAACTAAAATGCCACTGCTGGTCATATCCTATCGCACACCAAGGTCAACTCTCCATTCCTCATAGACCTCCATTGGCTTCTCGTCATCCTAAATCTTAAATTAAAATTTTGCATTTTTGAATGTAAGCTTCTTTATGACCTCACACCTACCACTGTCACTAACCTCTTCATGTCCGTGAAGCTCTCCAAAACTCACTTGGGGTGTAATTCAACATGAACAAATTAATTTGATACAGGGACCAAAAGTACTGCGGTACTTCATATTGAAGAATTACTTCATAAAATCTTAAGAAAAAAAAGTCAGAATTGTGACTTTGAGGCGAACAGAAAATAAACTTTGTACCTAATTAGTTAACAGCAATTGATGTCAGTGCCTTAACCATAGCAGCAGAATAATATATTTTTCCTTACAATGGTATAATGTGTCCTTTAGAAAACATTGCATATTCTCCTTACTGTGAGAAATAATATGGTAGGAATTATTTACTATAGCATTGTTCCTGGTGAGTCAGACCTTATAGTGTTGCAAAGGCTTGTAGAAGTGGAGGAAATGTTGAAATGATTTGTAAAAGATCTCCCCAAAACCAGCTAAATGTTTGTTAATTGTTTCCTGGAAAATATATAAACAACGATTTCCTTAATCACTACAGCAACATAAATAAATAATTCTCTGCATGTTAAATGCAGGAGCAGCTCTCTATCTTTACTAAGTATATGATTAACTTGTAGGCTTTAGGATTAACACAACAAAATGGATAAAGCTTATAGTACTGAGGAAATGCTGCTCTTATGAATGGTTCAATTTTTTAAGTGATTGGTTAAAGCAAGGCCCTGTCTGCCCTATGGAGTGAATATAAAAGATTCCATGAAGAAAATAAGAGAGCTCATCTCGTGTCATAGCCGACATTGATCTCTCAACAAACATCACTTATTAAAAAAGGCTAGCTGGTTATTTATTTCATTGTCATTTGTGAGGCCTTACTGTGTTTGTAAATTGACTGTTGCATTTGCTTTCAGTATAATTTTGACTACACTTCAAAAGTACATAATTGCTGTGAGGTTTTGAAAGGAGTTATACAAATGCATATTCTTTCTACTTTAAGAAAAGTTTAAAGCAATTTGATATCAACCTTTCTCTTACAAATAGATGTGAACAATAATTTGTTTTGCCAAAATATTGTATTTAAATGTTGAAGTCCAGAGTAGTATTCAGCCACAAATTTGAATAGTAGAATCCTTTTGAGAACTTGCAAGTTTTGTCTACGAATAATGATTGTTTTGATTCTTGGTGTCATTCAAACAAAGGAATGGTGACTGCTGTGACTAGTTAGAATATGTTACTCCTCTTCAGCTCTATCTAATTTGAATGTGCTACTGTAATTGCCAACTGCAGGACATCACCGTGTATAGAGTATAAATCAAATTTGCTTTCAAGATTATGTTATGAGAAGTTGAAAGTTTAAACTACAACTTGCGTTTGAGATTTTTGTATGAAATATGTTTGCTCATATAATCTTAATATTTACGACAGTTATGCTACCATGCTTCCTGAGAAGTGCAGGAAGTTTCTCAAACTTGTAAGTACAGGAGAATGTTATGAGCTGAAGTCTGCTAAAATGTTCAGGCTCTGGAGGGGAACAGTTATACTTCAGGGAACCTCTATGAACTCGAGTCTCCACTTCTCTGATGGCTGCAGGCTGGAATGCCATTGTCTTTTCCTTGGCTCCAATGTCTCCTTTCAATTGCTATCCCCTGTTGATCTGAATTCCTCGCCTTTGGCGCCCATGTGACCTGCTGGCCGTCTCCCCCATTCCTTGACAATCTGCCTCCTGTCAGAAGACATAGCCCTGCAAATTTGGTACCTATTCCTTACGTTTGTCTCCAAGAGAGATGGGCCTAACAGGGTCAAACTTTCCTCTCAGGGAGTCGAGATGAACAGCAATCCTCAGTTGACTGAGGAATAATTGGACCAATGCCCAGCTGCGCTTCAAACATCGTGCCATAGATGTGGCTAAAATAAGATACTGCTTGGCGACGGGGTGAGAGAGATGAGATTGGGTTAAAGACCTTGAGGGGGCTAAGGCAAAGGCAGAGTTCAGTTATACGACAGAGGAGGATGAATACAATTGCTCATCCCTCAAAATTATTCAGTGGTATGACAAAACTGCAGAGATTGCAAAGTACCAACCAATGCCGAGAAACCCAGAGCGCAAATAATTAAAAAATATCCATTAAATCCCAGCAATTCCTTCCTTCCAAAAGAATCATCTTATTCACAAAAATATTCATATGGATAGAAATTAAACGCCTGGATTACGAAGAATCCTTTAATTGGTACAGAGCCCATCATTGGAATGAATTCCTAATATCCCAGCGACACGATAATTGCAAAGGGCAAGTTCCCAAGAATTCCAAAGAATCATTTCATAATTATTTCAGTATAAATTATTCCAAAGTCAAGGTTGCACAGAATTACCATATTCTCAGTAGTTATGGTCGCAACTTCCCAATGAGGGAGAAAGAAACTGGATATGGTTAAATGAAGTAAGGTGAAAGAAGGCTAATGTGAAGGTAGATCACTTGGGTCAAGTACCCTGTTTCTGTGCTATAGGTCCTATGTAGTTCTATGGAATTTTAATAAAATTATGAAATTCACAACCATTCCAAGCAATTAAAGAATTCCAGCTTTTACAACCATATTGAAATATTTTAAGCAATCCCAGAATTCTAGGAACAAATGTTTTAAAAGGTGGGATAAATGGAAGAAATTGAATAATATAAGCCTACTGATGGAATTAATTCAGATTACCCTGATTAAAGATAGTGAGTATGTGTTTCCCAGATACTTTAGGTGCTAAAATAGCTTGTAAAATGGCCAAGATTGGGATCTTAAGCTATGATGCTGGTTCAACCCATCCTTGGCTGCTGTCTTGGTAAAGAGTTTGAATTGGACACTCTTAAGTAACTGCGCAGAGGATTAGTAAGCGGCCATTCACTATTGCCCACTATCCCACTTTAAAGAGTCTGCACAGCAGTTTGGTAGGCTGCACATCAATTAATAATAGAAATCTTTATTGTCACAAGTAGGCTTACATTAACACTGCAAGGAAGTTACTGTGAAAAGCCTCTAGTTGCCACATTCCGGCGCCTGTTCGGGTACACTGAGGGAGAATTTAGAATGTCCAAATTACCTAACAGCACGTCTTTCGGGACTTGTCGGAGGAAACCAGAGCACCTGGAGGAAATACACACAGACAGGGCGAGGACATGCAGACCCCACAAGACAGTGACCCAAGCCAGGAATCGAACCTGGGACCCTGGAGCTGTGAAGCAACAGTGCTACCCATTGTGTTACCATGCTGCCCTTTAATTAACAACTTTTAATAGGGGGCCAGCTCAACAGGGGCAAACGAGTTGTTGCTCTTGATATTGAGTGCTTCTTAAAGCCTCGTTCAACTCTTCCTCTCCACTTGGTGAAGATTTTATATAACAAAATGACATTTGAGATATATCAGGTGACCTTCTGGGGACTTTGACAAGATTTCATGCACACTCTAACAAAATATTTCCTGGGCTTTCTCTCTGGACCTTATCTAAAAAGAGCTGAGAGCTACTCTACCTTATAGGAGTCACCAAGAAAAAAACAAGCACGTGGACACCTTCCAGAGGTCTGTCTTGCTTTGAAGGAGGAATAGGAGGATGAAATCAGGCCAATCAGGCAGCAAGAACTGCTGCCGCAGAGGGGGTTAGGATGGCAAGGCTCTGAGGTCCAATCTATGCTGGATCTTAGAGAGCATTATTTCTACATTCATGTGAACCAAGACCTGTGCATGAGGACACTGAGTTACCAACAAAGATTCTGATCTCGTAGCAGAGTCAGGGCTACACTGCCTGTAACCATCAAGGTCACATTGGCACTTGACTCCTGTTGCAGCAGCATGAACTTATCAGTCACATATCCTCTGTGCACTTCTCCAAAAGGAAATTCTCTGCAGCTATTTACACTCTGGAGAATGAATGTATATCATTTCCTATTGTCAAGACCAAAGGAAGAGAGCAGTGGGATTCACCAGTATTCCTCATGGTCCAGGGAGTCATTGAGATCTGGTTGTGTAAGCTCCTCATTTAAACTCTCTGATCAGGAAGAGGAAGGGATTCCTCGATGTACAGCTCATATATCACCATCAACAGTGCATCATCGAGGGAGCGGCATGATTATAGCAAGACAGTCATCTCTCCCACAGGTCTTTTTTGCTGGCTATTAGGATAAGTGATCCTCTCTGATGCAGTGGCTCAAGAAACCCATAAGATGCCAACTGAGCATTCACATAATGAGAGCTACCAGGAATATCATTGAGCAGACCATTGGGATCCTTAATCAGAGGTTTAGATATCCTGATTGGCAGGAGGTGCCCTGTGATATTCTTCAAGAAGGCCTGCAGATTTGTGGTGACACAGCATTTTCCACAGTCTGATGTTCATGAGATCCCTTTCCCACCATCAATTGTATCACCAGATCAATCTCGGGAGCCACGAGGAAGAGGAAGGTGAGGTTGGAGAACCAGAGGGATGAATGTAGAAATCATGCATTTGTGAGGGATTCTCATCATGAAGAGCACTTTTCAGAAATGTCCCCCGCTATTAGATTCCAGGGCACTGTTGTCACATGATGTACCTTGCACGACTTGCGATCTGTCAGATGAGTCCATCATCTACACTGAATCCTTTAATACCCTTACCCATTAAGACACTAACAAAAAAGCGCTCCATCATTACTAATTTACCATTATCAATTTTTATCTGTAGCAAAAGCAGACAGTGGAACATGACATAACTAACAAATATTAACATTATTCAATGTGGTGCTCACCCTTCATGGCCATCCTCTAAGTTCTCCTGTCTACTTTGGAGCTTCTATAAAGTGCAACCCTAATTAGCAACAGGAGACAAGGTAGCTGGATGCCAAGGTTCCAAGGAGGGTAATTCAAGTGCCCTCCCGAGTTACCCTGTAGGCTGTGATCAACTCAGGATAGGCTTAGCTAATTTAGGTCGCTATGCTGACAGACAACTGCAAAGGCAAAGGTGGATTGCCATGCCATTATTTCAGGGCCTCAGCTTACCCAACCCAATAATAAGTTGGAAGTGAGAGTGAGGGAATGGATGGGGCTCCATAAGTGGAACATAGCGAAGCTGGTGGAGGAGGCCAGGGAGGATCTTAGGAGGTGGGATACACTGCACTTAATGTTGGCGGGGAGGGTCCAACTGGTGAAAATGAATATTCTGCCGAGGTTCTTGTTTATCTTTCAGGCTCTCCCGATCTTTATACCGAAGGCCTTTTTTCGGAAAGTAGACACAGTCATCTCTCACTTTGTATGGGCGGGGAAGGTGGCGAGGGTGGGGAGGACCCTGCTACAGAGGCAGCAAGGGAGTTGGCATTGCCAAGCTTGCTTCATTATTATTGGACGGTGAATGTGGACAAGGTGCGGCGGTGGTGGGATGGAGAGGGGTTAGAGTGGGTTAGGATGCAGGAGGAATCTTGAAAGGGGTCTAATTTGAGGGCTATGGTGACAATAGCATTGCCAATGGCTCCGAGTAGGTATTCAGAAAGCCCAGTGGTGCAGTCCACGGTGAAGATATAGAATCAGCTGAGGAGGCATTTTAGGGTGGAAGGGATGTTGGTGCTAAGGCTGTTATGCGAGAATCATCGGTTTGAGCTGGGTGGGATGGATAGTGTATACAGGAGGTGGAGGGAAGTGGGGCTGGTCAAGGTAAGGGATTTGTTTTGGAGGAAGGGTTCGCCAGTCTGGAGGAGCCAAGGGAGAGGGTAGAGCTGCCGAGGGGTAGTGAGTTCAGGTATCTACAGGTTAGGGACTTTGCACGAAAGGTCTGGAAGGAGTTCCCTAGATTGCCGGGATACACCCTGCTGGAGCGACTGCTGCTTCCAGATGTGGAACGGGAGGGAAGAATTTGGGATATATATATAAGTGGCTGGGGGAGCAGGGAGGTGAGCGGGTGTTGAAAATCAAGGAGAAATGGGAAGTGCAGTTGGGAATGGAGATCAATCTGGGAGTATGGATTGAGGCACTGCGAAGGGTAAATGGGACCTCCTCTTGTGCAAGGATGGAGTCATGGTGCACAGGGTGCATATGACTCGGATGAGAATGAGTGGGTTCTTTCAGGGGGTAGCAGATGAGTGTGAGAGATGTGGGCAGGGGCCAGCGAATCATGCGCACATATTTTGTGGTTGTGAAAAATTGGGAAGATTCTGGGCGGGAGTGTTTGCGGTCTTAGCCAGGATAGTGGAGGAGGGAGTGGACTCCTGCCCTTTGGTGGTGATATGTGGGATTTCACAGAAGTCGGAGGTCATGGAGAGGAGAAATGCTGATGTCTTGGCCTTCGCCTCTCTGATTGCACGGCGATGAATTTTGCTGGAGTGGCGGTCGGCATCGCCACCAGGGGTAGCAGCATGGTTGGGAGACCTGTATGACTTCCTGTGGTTAGAGAAGATAAAGTATGGGTTAAGGGGCTCAGTAGGGGAGTTTGAGAAAAGGTGGGGGATGTTTTGAGGAGCTGTTTGTCGCAGGGGGGTAGATGATGGGGTTGGGGGGTGAAAAAGGAGAAAAATCTGTACAAATCTTATAGTTGATTGTTGGGAAGAATGTTTCCCGGGGTGTTTATTTGCTGTAACCTACTTTGATACAAGTTTGAATAAAATGCGTTTTAAAAATAAATTAATAAATAAAACAATAAGTTGGAAGTGAGATCACTGGGCGTCGGACACACTATGCAAGCCCCATTTCACTGTGCCACTGTGACATCTGTTTGAGTTTCCAATGCAGAGCTTTTCCGTTGCATGGAAGATGCATGTTGTACAATGGAAGCTGTTTGGGTTTCCATTATAGCACTTAATTTCTGATTCTGTTGAAAAAGCTGTGATTTCAGTTATTAGACGCATGCTGGTTGAAAATAGCTAGTTTCTTCCCGGAGAGAATCCGTTTCAAGCTCAAGTCACAAAGTTGGCACAAGGTAAACTTTCCTTCCCGGTCCTTCTCCACCTGTCTGCAACCTTTTTAAAGGTTGATCATATCAACTCCTCCAGTGCCTCCCCATCCTCATCCAGCTAGGGGACACTGTATTCACCTGATTCCAGTCTTGTCTTGTCTATCTAATTGCAGCTAGCGAATCACTTACAGTGGTTACTCTTCCCATTCTTGCATTGCCAGCTTTGGTGCTCACCCCCAAGGATCTATCTTTTGCCCCTTCCTCATCCTATTGTTGCAAACATGAAGTTTATAAGACTGTTATGTTTTAGGACTGTCCTTTAAATTTAAGATGAAAAAGAGGGGGGTCATGTGACTTGCTCTGAATTTTGCATGATAACAAGCCTGGGTGACTTGGTTGTTAGATATTAAAGGGCTCAAATTGATGAAGGAGGTACCAGATTATCACACTTGTAGACAAGGCAAGAGCATTTGTGCTGACTGTAGGCAGACTATTAGTGTCCAAGTCTCATGGCGAGTTCTTCGGAATATCAGCCTTTATAAAAGGTTATACTTTGAAATTTAAAATTCCAAGATAGAATGGATTTGGGGATTTAGAAGATAGATAATTAGAATTTCGACCATGTTACATGATTCACACCACAATGGAACTGAGCTTTATGAAGGGAGCTTTATGAGCTTTATTGTAGTAACGGTAACAGAGTTTCTGAGATACTCCTGGAACACACATACATAAATCAATCTGCAGCCATCTGAATGGCATAGAATAGAAAATAGAGGCAGTGAGTCCTGCAATTAAAGCAAAGAAAATGCTTAGTCTGTTGTTCAGTATGCAGAATATGAGTAGGGACTCATGCTCCGATTGAAGAAACCAAATTTGTGTGGATTTAATGGATACTGCAGGATTCAGCTAACTTCGGCTGGAAGGAAGGAATCTCCAGTGTAGCAATCACAGTGAAAGTAGTTCTGGGATTAGAAGTTACCTAGCTGGAAAAAGAAAACAAGCCATCGGGATCTGAGACTAGCTTTAGACAGGTTCCAGGAGAATGATTAACTGGCAGTATAAGTATAACTTATATATATATAAGTATAACTGTGGTAGCAAATGTTTAGTTGTTTTAAAAGTTAAATGGGCGGGGTGGGGATGGGATCACGTGTTATAACTGTGGGAGCGGTTGATTTTTCTTTTTGCGAGCTCTTACCCTTCTCGTCTATCAATCCTTCATTTCATCCTGGTGCAAATTTCATATTTACTTTTTCTTGGGCTACAGTAGCCCATGTCCCTGTTTAGTTTTTTACAAGTAAGAGCCAAGATAAAATGCTAAAATCTTTGTTTGTTTGTAGCAGTTGGAGTGGGCTGGGGTGGTGCCCAGCGGTAGTGGCGCAGTCCCTGGAAAGAGGTGGCAGGCAAGTTCCCGATTGAGTTCGAGAATTGTCTGCCATATTTTGGTAATCTTGATCTAGAGGCTCGGTGCATCAGATTTGATGAAGCACAACACATTCTGTCTTCAGGGCCAGGGGTTGGTAAGGCCCATGTGTCACTGATCCTAGATCATCCTATTCCCAATGCATCGTGAGGGGCTGAATGTGGCTGAGTGTATTGAGTTCATCCCCTCGGCCGAGGTCTAGGCTGTGAGTTTATCATAGAATTTACAGTGCAGAAGGAGGCCATTCGGCCCATCGAGTCTGCACCGGCTCTTGGAAAGAGCACCCGACCCAAGGTCAACACCTCCACCCAAACCCCATAACCCAGTAACCCACCCAACACTAAGGGCAATTTTGGTCACTAAGGGCAATTTATCATGGCCAATCCACCTAACCTGCACATCTTTGGACTGTGGGAGGAAACCGGAGCACCCGGAGGAAACCAACGCAGTCACGGGGAGAATGTGCAGATTCCACTCAGCAGTGACCCAAGCCGGGAATCGAACCTGGGATCCTGGAGCTGTGAAGCAACTATGCTACCGTGATTTAAAATTCTCCTCCTTGTTTTCAAATTCTTCATGGCCTTGCCGCTCCCTATCTCTGTGATCTCCCCCAGCCCCACAACACTGTAAGAGATCTGCATTCCTCTCATTCTGGCCCCCTATTTTTCACTGATTCCTCCACCAGTGATGGCTATCCCTTCAGTTGTCTAGACCATAAGCTCTGGGATTCCCTCCCTGCATCTCACTTGCTTCATTTTATTTTTTAAATAAGTGCCTTTGGGCGTTTCGTTATGTTAATGGCGCAACATAAATATAAGTTATTGTTGATGTGAAGATATGTGAAGTGTGAAGAGTGCAATAATGGGCTGTTTGTGGATATCAGTGCAGTGATATAGACAGGGGAGAAAGACTGACACCTTCAATTTTCTTTCTCTTCCCCCACTAACCAGTGTAGCTTTAATTTTGATAAGTGTGTTCCCAAATCCTGCCCTCCTTTGGTGTGATCAATTAAAAATCACGAGCAGATTTTCATGGATTTCAACAAGGCAGATTATTTCTTCACATATTCACTTCACAAAGGTCATTTGCTATGTCAATCAAACGGCACACACTCCCAAGAAAGACTCAATTGAAGACAGTAGTACACTTCGACAAATATAAAAATCAAACCGAATAGTTAGGACTTCACATGTCTATGAGAGTTCAGTGGAGGGAGGGAGCTTTATCCACTGTGGAATTGAAGTTCAGTTATGTTCGAGTGACTGGGGTCAAACTGTATTAGCTGCAGGGTACCTTAAAAGTAAAAACTGTTCAGGTCATGATGGTTATTGTAACCTGAGGTCCATTTTCTTGCAGGTGAACTCAAATCTGTTCAGATTATGTTGCGCCATTAACATAACGAAACGCCCAAAGGCACTTATTTAAAAAATAAAATGAAGCAAGTGAGATGCAGGGAGGGAAAACAGATCGGAGGAACCTTTTAAAACACTTTAAGCCCCACAGGTGTTCAAAAGGCAAGATGACACAGCCTTTCTGTGGCAGCTGTGATGTTGCTGGTGTCCTGAATATTGTATGCTCTCTCTCTCTCTCTCTCTCTCTCAGTTGAAAGGATCCAAGGTCAGAGAGAAATATGATCTTGTGATGAATGGCCACTGATGGACAATGGAAGGCAAATATTGGGCACGATCGAACGGCCTCATCCCAGCTGACTCAGTGATGCGGCGAGGCCATTAAATCACGCGAGAGGTCTCAGAGCGAGACATCGCAATCTGGATCTCGCCCTCGCAATCTCGCTGAGCAAGATCCAGTTTAACACATTTAACTGAGTCTTTATTTCTGCACCCGATTATCCTGAGGCCCGGGAACAAATGCCGGTGCCTGGGAGACTTCGCCATGATGCCATTTAGCACTGGTGCACATAAATGTGGGGTAGGCATAAATGCACCTGGTGGGGTTTCCTAGGCCACCGGAGGACCTGGTTTGTTAGGTTCTGGGCAGGGTCGTACCCAGGTCCTCCTGCCACTCAGGCACCCTTTCAGTGCCAGTGTGGTGGTGCCAGGGTGGCACTGCTAAGGGTGCCTGTGTGGCACTGCCAAGGTGCTAGACTGGCAGTGCCAAGATTCCTGGTGCCAGGTTTCCCATGCCAGAGATCCAAGCTGCGGTTGCCCTGTAAGGCTGGGGGGGGGTTACCCCTTATGAGGTAAGTTGGGGAGCCCCGTAGGCGGGGGTGAGGTGGCTGAGGGGGTCGAGAGATTGGGGTGGCATTTAAAATGGCACCCCAATCTATTCCTGCACTGAATAGATCAACTGCAGGAAGTGAGGTAAATGCGGCCTTAACGGGGGGGTTGGGGGGGGGGGGGGGGGGGGGGGGTGTGGTTCCTCACCTGGGCATTCCTTGCCGAAACCCAAAAAAACCAAAGTCCTGCTCGATAGTGGGGTCGCTCTCAGCACTGCAGGTGCGAAGAAAGATTGCGTTATTTGCACCCAAAACAGGATTAAATGGGGCCAAAGTCTTTCGGAGTGAAAAAGGAGTTTCAATCGCATGGTCAAAAGCCTCTGATGCACAGTAGGAGGTAAATAGTGGTCTCAGCACTTCATTATGGATACCCAGCCTCAACGCCCTCCATAATCACATAGTAGACCTAAATTCAGAGAGTCTGGGTGGGGAATTTCAACGTCCATCACCGAGAGTGGCTCGCTAGCACCACTGTTGACTGAGCAGAAACGAGTCCTAAAGGTCTGGGTTTGTGATGGGTGGCGAGGGAACCATCAAGATGGAAAAATATACCAGTCCTCATCCTCACCAACCTGCCTGCCGCAGATGCATCCGTCCATGACAATATTGGTAGGAGGGACCACTGCACATTCCTTGTAGAGACAAAGCCCCATCTTCACATTGAATATACCCTTCATTATGTTGGTGGCACTACCATGTGCTAAATGGGATAGGTTCAGAACAGATCGAGCAAGTCAACTGGGCATCCATGATGTGCTGTGGGCCATCATCAGCAGCAGAATTTTACTCAAGCACTCAATCCAATTTTACTCAATCCATAACATCATGGCCCAGCATTTCCCCATCCAAGCTGGGGGATCAACGCGGGTTCAATGAAGAGTCAAGAGGACATGCCAGAAGCAGCACCAGGCATAACTAAAAATGAGGTGTCAACTTTGTGAGGCTGCAGCACAGGAATTCTTGCATGCCAAACAACATAAGCAGCAAGCAATAGAGCTAAGCGATCCCACAACCAACAAATCAGATCCAGGTTCTGCAGTCCTGTCACATCCAGTTGTGGATGGTGGCGGACAATTAAATAACTCACCGGAAGAGGAATATCCCCATCCTCCGTGATTGAGGAGCCCAGCACATCAGTGCAAAAGATAAGGCTGAAGCATTTTCAACAATCTTCAGCCAGAAGTACTGAGTGGATGATCCATCTCAGTCTCCTCCGGCCGTCCCCAGCATCACAGATGTCAGTCTTCAGCCAATTTGATTCAATCAATGTGATACCAAATAACGGCTAAAGACATTGGATACTGCAAAGGCTATGGGCCCTGACACTATTCCGGGAATAGTCCTGAAGACTTGTGCTTCAGAACTTGCCACACCCCTTGCCTAGTTGTTCCAGCGCAGCTGCAACACTGGCTTCTATCCGGAAAAGTGGAAAATTGTCCAGGTTTGTCCTGTATATAAGAAGCAGGACAAATCCAGCCCAGCTAATCACCGCCGCATCTAGTCTGCATTACCAGTCTACTCTCCACCATCAGTAAAGTGATGGAAGGGTAATCAACAGTGCTATCAAGTGGCACTTACTCAGCAATAACCAGCTCATGAATGCTCAATTTGGGTTCTGTCCAGGTCACTCTGCTCCTGACCTCATTACCGCCATGACGCAAACATGCACAAGAGCTGAATGCCAGAGGTGAAATGAAAGTGACTGCCTTGACATCAAGGCAGCATTTGACCGAGTATGGCATCACGGAGAACTCGCAAAACTGGCGTCAACGGGAATCAGGGAAAACTCTTCGCTGATTGGAGTCATATCGAAGACAAAGGAAAATGGTTGCGGCGGTTGGAGGTCAGGACATCGCTGCAGCAGTTCCATACCCCACAATGTAATGTCCAAGGCCCAACCATCTTCAGTTTCTTCATCAGTGACCTTCCTTCCAATGCGAGGTCAGATGTGAGGATTTTCGCTTATGATGCACAATGTGACAAGTGGCAAGTAAAACTCGTTCCACGCAAGTGCCAGGCAATAACCATCTCCAATAAGAGAAAATCAAACCATCGCCCCTTAATATTCAATGGCATTGCTGTAATTGAATCTCCTAGCATCAACATCCTGAGGTTATCATTGACCAGTAACTGAACTGGTCTAGCCATATAAATACTGTAGCCACAAGTGCAGATCAGAGGCTAGGAATCCTGTGGCGAGTAACCCACCTCCTGACTCCCTAAAACCTGTGCACCACCTACAAGTCAGGAACCTGGATGAGTGCAACACCATCAACTCTCAAGAAACTCAACACTATCCAGGCCAAGGCAGCCCGCTTGATTGGCACCCTTTCCACAAACATTCACTGCCTCCGCCACAAACACACAGCAGCAGTATCTATCAGCTACAAGATGCGCTGCAGGTACTTGTCAAGGCTCTTTAGACAGCACCTTCCAAACCCATGACCAATACCATCCAGAAGAACAAAGGCAGCAGGTTCATGGGAACACATTCACCTGAATGTTTCCCTCCAAATTGTTCACAATCCTGACTTGGAAATATATCACCGTTCTTTCACTGTTGCTGTGCCAAAATCCTGAGACTCCCTCCTTAATGGCACGGTTGGTGCACCTACACGACATGGGCTGTAGCTCTTCAAGAAGGCAGCTCAGCATCACCTTCTCAAAGACATTTGGGGATGGGCAACAATTGCTGGCCTAGCTAGCGAAACCCACAATCTATAAAAATGAATTTTATAAAACATGGCACTTCTAGACAATGGTGGCTCAAAACCTTACCCGGTAAATTTTCCAACGCATATTTGGGCTACCCCCAAATCTGACTCTGGGAGCCAGGAATCTACGGGCCAATGGCAGGCAGGTGTGATATTGACAGAACGTGAATCTGATATTTAATCCTTTTAATTTTGCACAAGCAAAACTCCTGTGGCATTGCTCATAGTTATGTTGAAAATAGAATGGCTAAAATGTAACAGGAAGTCAGCTTTACACACATGGAAGGTCTATGCGACATGCAGAACTATTAATATTTTACAGATACTGGTCGACTTCCTATAACATTGCACCTGTTGAAGCAGGGATGATGATCACTCTTTGCTGCCTTTAGTTCTTCAGACATTCCCTCTTGCTTCGGGCATTCCCTTTCAGCTTCAGCCTGCTCCATTTTTCCTTCATCGCCTTCTGCTTCTCTTTCATTATCTTCCTAGTATCTTCTTTTTGTGTAGATGGATGGTGTGGTGTGGTGGAATAATGAGTAATTCATTGGAAAAAGCAGGGGACTGGGATTAATTGGCTAGCTTGACGAAAGAGTGTGCAGAATCGAACAACGGCCACTGTTCCTCTGACCTAAGCCGGGTGCCCGAAGTTACGTACAGGTTGTCATAGTCCATAGGTGTAGTTTAACTAGTAGTGTTTATGTTGCATGACTAATTGTGTGTGTAAATAAAGTACCCTTGACCTTGAACTAACTAACTAGTGTTTGGCTCTTTGATCGATAGCCGGTTGAACCTTGTGGTGGTATCATTTGATATCTGGTGATTCTGAGCAATATAGTATAGATAGCTAAAGAAAGGAGGACAACCTCACTGACTGCTATAGTTACAATAGGTAAAAAAGGCAACAAGGGCACTGATTGTCAAAAGAAGCAGTGGTTCCAGGAGGAAAGTACTTTTAGGATGTAGAACGTTCCGCCAGAGAATCCAATGGAGGCAGATTGATTTAAGGTCTTGGAAAGAGAAGTAAATACCTGCGGTAACAGAATTTGCAGGATGAGGGGGAGAAGGCAGGGGAGTGGGACGAGGTGAGTTACCCTTCAAGAGAGCAGGTGTCATCTCCACAGAGCATAGCCCTGAATTACTTGTGGACATATTGATCTTTCAAGCAAAAACTAACTGAGACTGTAAAATTACCTCTTGCTGGAATTCCTATGTGGTTACACTTGATCAACTTGTCTAGAGAGACTGGAATATGGCACCTTTTTCCGATGCGATACTTCAAAGGAAGAGATGGAATGCAAAAGCTGAACTATAATCTCTTGTCGAGATAATGGAGGCTGATTACCATTTCTGCAGGAGCCACCTCCTGTGAGTCATATCCCAGATTGTGGACACGCCGTGATTTGAAAGAAAGCAGTTCTTGGTGAAAGACATGCAGCCGGATTCTCTTTCTGAGATTAAGTATTGATATTGGGGGGAGAACAGCAAACTGGCAACACATATGGACCAATTCGATGTCTGTTAAAGGGCTAGCACTGGCACCACGTGGAACACAATTGATTCCAATGAGAAATGCTGGATTCACCGAGTTCTGGATTGACACTCGGGCGGCTGACAAGCTGCGGCTGGATATACATACTTCACTCCCCACAGCCAATCCCAGCCAACAAGATGGCAGCAAGACGCACAGCCCCAAGGTTCACCGATCCGGAACTGGAGACCATGCTGGACGTTGTTGAGGAGAGGTGGGTGACCCTGTACCATAGGGTAGAAAGGAAGCTGTCAGCCGCCATCGTTCTCCGGGCCTCGGCACAGGAGGCAGAGGTTGTCAATGCTGTGAACAAACCACCTGGACCGGCCAGCAGTGCCGGAAAAAACTGCAGGACCTCCACAGCAGCCAGGGTGAGTAGGCAGCACTGTGCCCCTAGCACCATCCCACACACCCGTAACCCTGCCCCCCCCCCCCCCCCCCACCCCGGGAGGGCAACCGCACCCCCACCCTGCACCACATACTGGCACCCATACCGACCGCCATGCCGGGTGCCCTGGCCACTGAAGCCACAAGCCACCCACTCCCTGGGTTGCATGCCTCGGACCTGCGTTTTCCATCCCCCCACCCCAGGAGAAGGCCGCGCACAAGTGCTGGGTGAGAGGAAAAATTGAGGGGACTGCAGGACACAGGACGTGCTCGGTGGGCTAGAGGAAAGGGCAGTCTCCCCGGGGGGGGGGGGGGGGGGGGGGGGGGGGGGGGGGGTCAGCATTGGGTGAAAGAGTGAGACCCGGCTGAGTTGAAGTTCCTCATGACCCCACCACCCCGACACACACAGCACGCCTTTTCCACCACACAAACCGATACCATCCCATACCCCCTCTCCACCACCAACTCCCCTATACCCACTCCCCCCCCCTCCCCCCGATCGCGATGCAATCATGCGGCTTGTCTTGTGTCTTGCAGGAGCTGCCAACGGTGGCCCTTGTGGTGCCCCCTACCCCTGATCTGAGCCGCAGCCATAACCCCTCATGTCAATCAGCGATGATGATGGCACAACATGGAAGGGATCCCTCGATCCGCATCTCAATACATCGCAGAGCCTGAGTCCGGGGATGACACTGACTTCCTGTTACAGTTGTCTCCAACAGCCTCCACCATCCCAGAAACACTTATTTTAATGAAGAGACTAGCTGCTGTCTTATAGATTGTCTTATTGTCGAGCGGTCTTATAGATTGTGACATTGCAGTCGCAGAGCCAGGGACTAATGAGTTGTTGTCGGCAAACATCCTAACCTGCAGGTGTATTTGGAGCATTAGGTGGTGCCGACCATGCATTCTACCCAGGCCAACACCTTACGGGATGCGATGTCCGTGCCAATGGCCAGTCCCCTTAATCGGTGATCCTGGAGGCAATTGCAGCGTCCTGTGCGTGTTAGCCCAGGCGCACATGTTGTGTGGCCTCCCATGCCTGTCTGGGCCCCATGTCCTGCCCATCAAACCCTCCCCCGTCTCCTCGTCATTGGACGAAGACTGGTGTTTATCCTCCTCCAGCACATTACCCATCTGCTGTGCGACGTTGTGGAGGACGTTCAGGCCACATGATGTGGGAGACCCTCCCAGCGCTATACTGGAGGGCCCCTCCAGAGCAGTCCAGACATCTTAACCGAATCTTCAGGGTGCCGAAGCACCATTGAAACACGCATCTGGTCGTGGCATGGGCGACGTTATAGCAGGTTTCTGTGTTGGACTGCAGCCTCCATCAGCCACATCATCAGTTATTATCGCTGCAGATAGCCCCGGTTACCCAGGCGACAACCCCCCAGCCGGGGGTGGAGGGAAGGGGGGTGCCTTGAAGAGCAATTGAGTGTGCCAGGATGAAAACGTCATGCCAAGCATCGAGCGCAGATGTTGCACAGATGGTCACACGCCAGCTGCATATTCATCGAATGGAACTCTTTTCAGTTTGTGAAGAGCGGTCTGTCATCTGCAGGTGCTTGTAGGTGACATGCATCCCATCGACCACCACCTGGACCTGGGACATCTCAGCGATGGTAGCGAACCCCACTGCACGGCAATTCGAGTGAGCTTGGTCCACATTGAAATGGATGTATTGTTTTCTTTTTTTAAATAAATTTAGAGAACCCAATTCATTTTTTCCAATTAAGGGGCAATTTAGTGTGGCCAATCCACCTAACCTGCACATTTTTGGGTTGTGGGGTGAAACCCACGCAAACACAGGGAGAATGTGAAAACACCACATGGACAGTGACCTAGGGTCGGGATCGAACTTGGGACCTCAGCGCCATGAGGCAGCAGTGCTAACCACTGCGCCACCATGCTGCCCTAAATGGATGTATTGTGCCAACCGGACATATAGGGCCTCAGTTACAATGCGGATGCACCTGTGCACTGATCTCTGTGAGATTCCGGAAAGTTCCCCACTCGGCGCCTGGAAGACCCCGTGACGTAGATGTTCAGGGCGACCGTTACCTTGACAGTCACCGTGAGCGGGTGTCACCTCCCGTTCCACCATGGTGCCAGGTGCACTATTATCTGCCAGATGCACTGCACTGTCTCCCTGCTCAGCTGGAGTCTTCCACCACATACCCAGTCAGGCAGGTCCTCTAATGACAGGCGCTGCCGGTACAAGCGATGTCTCATGCAGAGCCTCTTTTGCACCTCCTCCTCCTTGGCCTGTTGGGCGGCTGTGTTCTGTTCCTCTGGGGCAGGCTCCGCTCTGTAGCATTTGCATCCTTGAGCCGCTCCAGCTCATACAGCTGCAGTGCATCCCTCAGGGCTAAGAGGACTAGGAGGAAGGCCACCATTGCTGGTTGTATTCCAATATCTATTGTCCGCAGGGGGTGAAAGGCAGATATGTCAGCATGGTAGACATGAACCAGGTTCAACAGGCTACATATGGCCCTAGCTGGCACTGCGGACCCTGCCTCCATATGTTACCCCCTCCCGCCCCCGCTCCTCCTCCTTCCCTATCCCTATACCCCTGGCTCCGTTGGAGCACGGCACCATGGGGGCCTCTGGCCCTGATGCCTGTCTGTGCAGTTAGGGGTACTGTTGGCTGGTGCTGCCTATACGAGCAGTATATCCCATGGCCCCCATCTGTCACCCCCTTGTTGGGGCTACTGTGGCATTGCACTTTGATGGGCCGCGTGATGCCCCATTGGTGGATGGTGGCCCGTTTGGTGGGGGGTGGTGTGTGGTGTGGGGGATGATGGGTCAGGGGTGGAGTCCGTGGGTGGTGGGGTGGGAGAGTCGGGACTGGGGTGCGATTGTGGTGGGGTGGGGGCACCCACATAGCTGGTGTCACTCTGCAGAACCACAGGCCAAGGTAGGTGGTCAGTGGGGTGCGCAGCAAGACGGCTGCTTTTCAGGCTGCAGCAGTGGCGGTGCATGCCTGGAAACTGCCCCAGTCCCGTGGTGGGGGCAGCCCACGGTCTGGCCTCTCCGTGTCCTACCTCCTCTCTTCCCTCGTCAGCTACCGACTTGTTTCCCGATTGTGAAAAGCACAACTGAACATTGCCACCGGGAATACCCCCCCTCCCCTCCCCCCCCCCCCCCCCCAGTGGAGGTGGACGATTGCAGAGGCCCCGGAAATTATCGGATTGGGCCCGCTAACCGCCGTTTTCGGTATGTGCGGAGTGGAACGCATTATCAAAGCACTGGAGAATTATGATTTTGGTGTGAACCCAGCGCTGGCCATGATTTTGGCTTCAAGGCCGATTATCTACCTAATCGCCTTTCCCGCTTTCGGCATCGGACAACGGAGAACCTCGCCCATGTTTATTTGATTTCCCCCCTTCCAGGACTGCACAGGATAAGGGTTAACCCCCAACTACATCTCTGGTCTCTGTTTGCTTGTCTGGATTTCCAGTTCTACTGTGCTAGTGTGTGCTGTTAATGTCACAACTAAAGAATATCCTATAGGCATCCCTGCACTTGCAGGTACTTCTCTGCTTGATTGCTGGAAGCATGTCGCAAGTCAGAAAAGGCCAACCAAAAAGGAACCAGGACAACTCAGATACTATGTAGAAACAAGAATCTCTAAATGAGCTGCTCAACTGCCAAGAGGAGTGCTAGAGGAATCACCCAACTTAACGGCCGCAACGTTTCACCATCTGCTCCTCACAGACAAGCCAAAGACTGATTTGTACATCTTTTTAACTTTAATTTTTGGACTTGCCTCGCATTTCTTGTGTGTGTTGCGTTTTATTATTTTCTTCTGTTGTTTTAGTAACCAATAAACTCACTCCTTCCTCAACTAGAGAAAGCCTTGTTAAATTGGTTCCTCTTAAAACATAATTACATTTGGACATGGCAAAGATATCCAAGAGGGAAGGGATTCCTTTTAAATTAACCTTGTTGTGACCAACTGAGGGAGGAGTAGAAGGGGGGGTGGTTGAATACAGAAGGGGAGCCAGTTCATCTCTCCTCACCCAAGTGTATCACAATTTGGGTTGGAATCATAACAAATTAGGGTATCTCGTAACAATGGCATGGACTGGATGGGCCAGATGGGCTATTTCTGTTCTGTGTCTTTTCTGTGATTCTATTAATAAAGATTAACTTAAGTACAGCTACATTAAAATATTCTCTATTAACCAGCTGAACAACTTGGATCCATTAAGACAGGGTTTTTCAAAGCTCAGGTCACGACCCACGGGTGGTCACGTGCGGGTGTCAGGAAGGCCGCGAAATGGGACAGCATGGTGGTGCAGTGGTTACCACTGCTGTCACTTGGCGCCGAGGTCCCAGGTTCGATCCCGGTTCTGGGTCACTGTCCGTGCGGAGTTTGCACATTCTTCCTGTGTTTGTGTGTGTTTCGTCCCCCAAAACCCAAAGATGTGCAGGGTAGGTGGATTGACCACGCTAAATTGCTCCTTAAATGGAAGAAATGAATTGGGAACTCTAAATTTATTTTTTTTAAAGGAAGGTCACGAAACAATCAGTCACCGCATTCCTGTTATTATGGAGAGTAATATGACTAAATTGATTACCTGTGATATACAGAAATATTCAAATCATGCACTTGTGAAATTCATGAAATTTACTTGCAGGTATTATCTAAATGCAGAAATTATGCAAATGTCTTGGAATCCTAGCCACATATTGTTAATTTATAAACTAAATGCAATGGAGTTTTCGGAACAGTCTTGTTTATTTTCCCGTGTCGAATGCCTTGGGGGGCACATTGTGATGAATCCTAAGTTAGTGCACACTTTGATGCAAGTTATATGATTAGAATGTATTCACCATATGTTTACTGAGTGTTAATGCAGAGCTGATTAAAAAGAAATAACAAGGTGTATTTAGCATAATGGATGTCTACAGATTTTTTTTACAAGTAGTGCATTATCGAAGGGGCGCATTGTCATCATCAACCATGAAAAATGTAAATTGAGCATGAATTTCATGTGGCGCTCAGAATCAGTTTCTACCTTGCAGAACATCCTGAGGTATTTATTATTCTCCCTTAAAAGCAAAAAGCAAAGTATTATGTAGACCTACCAGATGCTTAATAGTTGACAGAAAACTGATAACATGAACAAGGTTGTTAAATGTTTGCATGTGTAGTTAAAGAAAACGTAAAGTGAGGGATGGGGGAATCAGACAAAGTGTTTTGATTGCAATTGTTTCATACTGGGAATTATAGAGTTTTATTTCACAGTTTGCTACTGGTGAATAGTAACTTGTGTGTATTATCAGATTTCCTGGTGCATATTTATTGCTGAAGTGAAATTTACATCATTTACTTTCTGTGTGAGGGGTGGCTGGAGATTGATGGCGGGAGAGTAAAATCTGTTGTCTCACACCATAATTAAAGGTATCTCTGGGAATGAATAAATGCAGCTATTAAAAATGTTGCGGTGTGATTTTAAGCCTGCTCTAGCCTTGCGGAAGACCGACGACGCAGGCGCAAAATCTGGAGAGAATCAGAAAACACAATTCTCTCCGGAGAGATCGTGTTTCCTGATTTTCCCCATCCCACACCGTGACGTCATAGCATTCACACCCTCTTATTTGAATAGATTTTAATTAATTTGAATATTATTAACGGGCCCCCCCCGCCGAATGATTTCCCCCTCATTAAATATTTATGCCTTGCCGAAGTGATGTCACGTCAGCAATGTTTACGAGAGGTTTTTCCAGACAGGAATCAGTTAAGGGAATCCCTCCTGGTTGCAGAAGTAAGTACAGGGCTCAGGGGGTAAGGGAAAGGGACTTGTCCAGGCTGTGCACTGGCATTCCCCCAGCACAGGGTTGGCACTGCCAGGTTGGAACACTGCTAACCAGGCAATGCCAACCTGTGCTGGAGGAATTTCCAGGGTGGGCCCGAGTGGGGACCCCATGGGGGGTTCACTTATGTGCGTTTGGAGGGGGGGGGAGAGAGTGGGCACTGAAGGGAAGGGGGTGGAATGCCGGTGATGATTGTTCAGGTGGGCGGGAGAGACAGAGCTTCCGATATCTCCCTGGTGGTCTCTGGACACCTTTAGGTATCAGTGCTGATCAGGGTGCCCTTTGAAGATGCCGCTCCGATCTATGTGGAACCAGTTGCCATCTCTATCAGGCCGTGCCCCGCTACGGTAAACCACGCTCACTCATTTGTTTTCCTTTGAAAGGCTCAAGATCTGGTGAGTAAACTGGTTTGAGCAGCTGGAGAGTTACCCTAGTTTTCAATCTGAACCTGACACTTTGCCAAATTCTGGTAAGATTGCACCCGGGATTCATGTGACGTATTTGATTTATTGCAATCAGTCCAGGGAAATGTAATCAATCCAGTAGCTTATTAACCAAGTTCTTTATGTAAAATGGGAGTCGAGAAAATTACTTATTTTATTTAATTGTAAGTAGCAGCATATATGGTGGATTATTTTACCTCCGCCCTCCCAGTTAAAGGCGGGCAGGCTAGCAGTTAAAAGACCTGAGAGACTTGCCAAAGATAATTTGAGTGTGGTCCATTTTAACCTGTTCTTCTGAGCAACCGGACGGACACAAACTGGCAGGATCCCTTTTTAAAAGTGAAGTTTTGCCTTGGATGATATAACTGACACCCCACTGGTATTTTTGCCTGAGCAGAGAAGAGGTTGTTTCCTTGCCACCCAGTGAAGCTAGTGGGAAGAATAATTGTCCAACCTTTTACTTGTTGGATCAGGAGAATCCATACTCCTCCAAGCTCCACAAGGAAAGTCTGGGCCTTCCCATTCTGGTTTTGGGAGGCAACCGACTGAGTTCATGCAGATGAATTAAATCATCCCTTGTGGTGTATCCCTCAACAGCCCGACTGCTGCCTGTCTTAATATACACAAAAGTATATGATGGTGCACAGACAGACTTTGATTGACACACAGGATGACCAATGAACACACAGAACACAGCAGCCAATCACCAGACAGGACACAGCCACTATAAAGCCAGAGGGCACTAGTTTTCCCGCTCTCTTGGGATCCAGCCTCTGAGACAGTCAGAGCCCATGAGAAACAACTAGAACATCCACCATGTGCTAGTAAGATAGTCTGGTCAGGTTAGCCTCAGGTCTCCAGTCAACTCAGCATAGTGTCAACCCACAGTTAAAGTATGTATGATAGTTAAGAGTTCAATAAAATTGAGTTGCATTTCTTCAAGTGTTGGAAGCCTGTCTCTCTCACTGCTGCAGTAAACACAGTCCTCGCAGACCCAGCATATCCAACAGATCATGGTACCAGTGAGTCATGCTCGAGTTTGACGGACCTACCTTGAGATAGTCTGCCTTTGACCAGCGATCAGCCATCCAGTAACATGGACAGCATCTGCCCTCCCCTGCCGCTCTGCATCGGCGGCAACCTCGGTGCAAACTGGAAGATTTTTAAGCAGAAGTTTCAACTGTATCTTGAAGCCACCGACCTCGAAGCCGCATCGAATGCCAGAAAGATTGCTCTCTTCCTCTCTACAGCCGGGGGCCACGCTATCCACATTTTCAACTCCTTCCCCTTTGCTGAAGGTGAGGACAAGACAAAGTTCAAAACAGTCCTGCTGAAGTTGGACAGCCACTGTGACATCGAAGTCAACGAGAGCTTTGAACGCTGTGTGTTCCAGCAGAGGCTTCAGGGTAAGGATGAACCTTTTCAGTCCTTCTTAACCCATCTCCGTATCCTCGTGCAATCCTGCAACTACGGCTCCACTTCCGACTCAATGATCCGTGACCAGATCGTTTTCGGGGTCCACTCCGATCCCCTTCGCCAGCAGCTCCTTAAAGTGAAGCAGCTCACCCTCGCCATCGCCATCGAGACCTGCGTCCTACATGAGCACGCTAATAACCGGTACTCCCATATCAAGGCGGCAGAGATGGCACGGCAAGGCCCCCACGATATGGAGCGGGTGACGGCCGCAAAACAGCTCCAGGGCCTGAGTCTGGATGACGGCAGCCATTTTGCGTGGTTTTCCCGGGCTTCTGCGCATGCGCGCAACGACCGAGGGGACGGCAAGGCCGAGGACCGAACTGCGCAGGTGTGCACATCGTTTGACCGCACTGCGCATGCGAGGTGGCGCACGGAGTGTCCTGACATTGGCGCCATGACGTGCAACAACTGTGGCTCCAACCACTTAAAGCGCCAATGTCCCGCGAAATCTCGATGCTGTCTCCAGTGTGGCCCTGTGCACATCTGCTCAACTGCCCACCACACAGCGATCCCAGCCGCAACGCAGGAATGTCCGGTCAGTGCAGCAACCCGTTGCAGACTCCGACTCCGACATGGTTCCAGATCCCAACACCGAGTATCTCACATCCCCATTCCGGGTGGGCATCATCACCAAGCATACGATGCTTTCCGCAAAAAAGGCTAAACCACTCCCAGTGCTGAGCATTGATCCAGACGATGAGTGGTGTGCCATCCTTACAGTCAACAAATCTCGCATACGCTTCAGGCTGGACACCGGCGCTTCAGCGAACCTCATTTCGAAGTCTGACCTGGATACCATCCACGTCAAGCCAAGCATTCTTCCATCGGCCTGCCAGCTTCTCGACTACAGTGGCAATGCCATTGCTGCCAGGGGCTCATGCCAGCTTGTGGTATCTCATCGTTCTTCAAGAGCCACCCTGCGTTTCGAAATTGTCAGGTCCAACAAAGCTTCCTTGCTCGGTGCTCAGGCCTGCAAAATCCTGAATCCTGTGCAGCGGGTTCACTCCATGTCGCCCGCTGAGGCATCAGCCTCGCCAGATCCCAACTTCCAAACCCAATTAAATGACATCATAGCACGGTACCACAGCATCTTTGAGGGTATGGGCACACTCCCCTACACATACAAGATTCTTCTGAAACCGAATGCCACACCTGTGGTTCATGCACCCCTTAAGGACCGCCTCAAGCAGCAGCTGCAAGACCTCCAGGACCAGGGTGTCATTTCTAAGGTCACGGAACCCACGTACTGGGTTAGCTCCATGGTTTGTGTCAAAAAACCGTCAGGGGAACTTCGCATTTGTATCGACCCCAAAGATTTAAACCGTAACATCATGAGGGAACACTACCCTATCCTGAAGTGCGAAGAGCTCACCAGCGAAATGGCTCACGCCAAGTTTTTCACGAAGCTGGATGCCTCCAAGTGGTTTTGGCAGATACAGCTGGACGCATCCAGTCGAAACCTCTACACTTTTAACACCCTGTTTGGTCGTTATTGTTACAACCGGATGCCCTTTGGCATCATCTCCACCTCGGAGGTGTTCCACCAAATAATGGAGCAAATGATGGAGGGCATCGAGGGGGTATGAGTGTATGTCGATGACATAATTGTCTGGTCCACAATTCCGCAGGAACACATTGATCGCCTCAAGCGAGTGTTCCATGGGATCCATGAGCATGGCCTCCGACTCAACAGAGCCAAATGATCGTTCGGTCAAGCAGAAATAAAGTTCCTCGGCGACCATTTTTTGCAGTTCGGTGTGCAGCCAGATGCAGATAAGGTGTCGGCGATCAATGCTATGAAGACACCAGAGGACAAGAAGGCGGTCCTACGCTTCCTGGGGATGGTCAACTTAAGTTTATCCCCAACCTTGCATCTCACACCACAGCTTTCCGCAATCTTGTAAAAAAAACACCGACTTCCAGTGGCTCCCCGCTCATGAGCGAGAGTGGCGTGAGCTCAGGGCGAAACTCACCAAGGCCCCAGTACTGGCGTTTTTCGACCCTGCCAAGGAGACGAAGATCTCCACCGACGCGAGCCAGTCTGGCATTGGGGCAGTACTCCTCCAGCGTGACGAATCCTCCTCCTGGGCCCTGGTCGCATATGCATCGAGAGCCATGACACCTACTGAGCAGCGCTATGCTCAAATCGAGAAAGAGTGCCTGGGCCTCCTCACGGGGATTGACAAATTCCATGACTATGTGTATGGACTCCCCAAGTTTACGGTCAAAACGGACCACAGGCCACTGGTTCACATCATACAGAAGGACCTCAACGATATGACGCCACACCTACAACGTATCCTCCTCAAACTCCGACCCTATGATTTCGACCTGGTCTATACCCCGAGCAAGGAGCTCATTATGGCCGATGCACTCTCTCAGTCCATTACCACGCCACGCGAGCATGTTGAGTTCTACGCATCCAACTTTCCGGCCACTGACGAAAGAGTCGTGCAGATTCGTCATGAAACGGCCAGGGATCCTTTACTCCAACGTGTATTGCGCCATCTCACAGATTGTTGGCAAAAGGACCAGTGCCAACAGTTCTATAATATAAAAGGCGACCTGGCAGTGGTCGATAGCATGCTAATGAAACTGGACAGGATATTAATACCACAGAGTATGCGGGAGCTCGTCCTCGGCCAACTCCACGAGGGTCACCTGGGGGTGGAAAAGTGTCGCTGGCGAGCCCGAAAGGCAGTATATTGGCCTGGCATCAATCAGGACATCGCCAACACTGTCCTCAGTTGCCCAACGTGCCAACGGTTCCATCCGGCTCAGCCGAAAGAGACTTTGCAGCTGCATGAACTGGTGTCCTCCCCATTGACCAAGGTTGGCATTGATCTCTTTCACCCAAAAGGCCGGGACTATGTCCTCCTCGTGGACTATTTTTCTAACTACCCTAAGGTGGTCAGACTGAATGACCTCACATCAGCAACAGTCATCAGGGCGTGCAAAGAGACCTTTGCCCATCATGGCATTCCACTTACAGTCATGACTGATAATGGCCCGTGCTTCTTTAGTCAGGAGTGGACGGATTTTGCCCGACGGTACAATTTCACACGCGTCACTTCAAGCCCCCACTACCCCCAGTCAAATAGGAAAGCTGAAAAGTGGGTACACATTGTCAAACGACTGTTGTGTAAAGCTGCTGATTCGGGTTCAGATTTGAACCTGGCGCTGTTAGCCTACAGGGCAACTCCTTTGTCCGCTGGCCTGTCCCCAGCACAGCTGCTAATGAACCTCACACTACGGACGACGGTGCCTGCAATCCACATCCCGGACCTTAACAATTTTCCGGTCCTGCAACTGTCTCGGGCCCAATGCAAGTTGGCATATGACCCACTCAGGGCACATTTCATCCTCTCCAACTTGATGAACCCAACCATGTCGTTGACCCAGGTCTCCGAACTCGGGGGCCGCGTATCCCTCCACTGTAACAGAATCCTGCGCCGGGCTACTAGAGATGGCCTCTCTCGCCTCCTGCACTCCCGGCTCCGAAGCACCCCCAGCCCGGCCTGACCCTCGACCCAACCACTTCCGACAAAATCCCCGCCACCCCCTTCCAAAACCCCTCCAGAGCCGGACATGCCCAAAACATATGGGTGTGGTTTGCCGGGCCACCCGAACACCTCCCACACCTGTCTTCCCCTCCGAAAAACCAGCTCATCCGTGCCCCCGTCATGTGAGCCGTGTGCAACACCTTCAGCTGAATTAGGCTGAGCCGTGCGCAAGAGGAGGAAGAATTCACCCTCTCCAGGGCGTCCGACCACGACCCATCCTCAATCTCTTCCCCTAGCTCTTCCTCCCATTTCGCTTTGAGCTCATCTACTGAGGCCTCCTCCTCCTCCTGCATCAGTTGGTAGATAGCCGAGATCTTCCCCTCCCCGACCCACATCCCCGAAAGCACCCTGTCCTGCACCCCCCTTGGCGGCAGCCGCGGAAACTCCTCCACATGCCTCTTAACAAAGTCCCTGACCTGCAAATACCTAAAAGCGTTTCCAAGGGGGAGGTTCCACTTCCCCACCAGCTCCTCCAGAGTCTCAAACTTCCCATCCACGAAGAGGTCCCTAAACTGTCTGATGCCTGCCCTGTGCCAACTCCCAAATTCCCCACCCGTTCTCCCTGGCGCAAAACGGTGATTGCCCCGTTTCGGGGCCCAAACTGAGGCCTTCACTTCCCCCCCAATGCCGCTGTCCCCAGATTTTGAGAGACGCAACCACCACCGGACTCGTGGAGTACTTTGCCGGGGGGAGTGGAAGTGGGGCCGTCACCAAGGCCTCCAGACTCATACCCGCACAGGACGCTACCTCCAGTCTCTTCCATGCGTCACCCTCCCCTTCCGTCACCCACCTGTGAATCATCTCCACGTTCGCCGCCCAATAATATCCACACAGGTTGGGCAGCGGCAGGCCCCCTATCTCCCTTCTTCGCTCCAAAAATACCCTCCTTACTCTCGGGGCCTTCCGCGCCCACACAAACCCCAGAATCGACTTATTCACCCTTCTAAAAAAAAGCCTTCGGGATCAACATGGGGAGGCACTGGAAAAGAAACAAAAGCCTCGGGAGCACCGTCATTTTAACCGACTGGACCCTGCCCGCCAACGAAAGCGGCAGCGCATCCCACCTCCTGAACTCCTCTTCCATCTGCCCCACCAGCCGCGAAAAGTTAAGCCTATGCATTGCCCACCAGGTCCTAGCCACGTGGACCCCAAGATACCTAAAGCTCCCCTCAGTCCTCCTCAACGGGAGTTCCCCCATCTCCCTCTCCTGACCCCCCGGGTGCAGGACAAACAGCTCGCTTTTCCCCACATTTAGCTTATATCCCGAAAAGTCCTCAAATATCCTCAGCACCTCTGGCATCCCCTCAGCCGGGTCCGCGACATACAGCAGCAGATCATCTGCATACAGCGACAACCGGTGCTCTCTTCCCCCCCCCCCCCCACCCCGCACAATCCCCCTCCAACCCTTCGAGTCCCTTAGCGCCATGGCCAGGGGCTCAATTGCTAACGCGAAGAGCAGGGGAGACAAGGGGCACCCCTGCCTTGTCCCTCTGGAAAGCCGAAAGTCCTCTGACCTCCTCCCATTCGTCACCACACTCGCCCACCGGGGAGCTATACAGCAACCTCACCCAGCTAATGAACCCCTCACCAAACCCAAACCTCCGCAACACCTCCCACAGGTAACTCCACTCCACCCTATCAAAAGCTTTCTCCGCATCCATGGACGCCACTATTTCTGACTCCCCAGCCACCGGCGGCATCATCATAACATTCAGCAGACTCCGCACGTTGGCATTGAATTGTCTCCCCTTTACAAACCCCGTTTGGTCCTCTTGGATCACCGTCGGGACCACATCCTCCACCCTCCCGGACAGCACCTTTGCCAACAACTTGACATCTATGTTAAGGAGCGAGATCGGCCTATAAGACACACACTGAAGGGGGTCCTTGTCCCGCTTCAGGAGCAAAGAGATAATTGCCCTGGACATCGTCGGGGGCAAAGCCCCCCATCCCTGGCCTCATTCAGGGTCCTCACCAGCAGCGGGCTCAGCAAATCTGAAAATTTCTTATAAAATTCCACCGGGAACCTGTCAGGACCCGGCACTTTCCCTGTCTGCAAGCTTCCCAGCGCCTCCACCAACTCCTCCAGCTCAATTGGGGCCCCCAAACCCTCAACCCGCTCGTCCCCTACTCTTGTGAACTCCAGCTTATCCAAAAAGCGGTCCATCCTGCCTGCTTCCCCGGGGGGTACCGCCCGGTACAGCCCCTCATAAAAGGATCTGAACACCCCATTGATGTCCTTTCCACCCCGCACTAAGTTCCCACCTGCATCCGTGGCTCCCCCGATTTCTCTAGCTGCCTCCCGCTTCCGGAGCTGGTGAGCCAACATCCGGCTTGCCTTCTCCCCGCACTCATATACCGCCCCCTGTGCCCTCCTCCACTGCGCCTCCGCCTTACGGGTGGTTAAAATGTCAAACTCCGCTTGGAGACTGCGCCGCTTCCTCAGAAGCCCCTCCTCCGCGCACAGGGAGAGGGGAGAACTTTAGGCATCTTGGGGTCCACGTGGCTAGGACCTGGGGGGCTATGCATAGGCTTAACTTTTCGCGGCTGGTGGGGCAGATGGAAGAGGAGTTCAGGAGGTGGGATGCGCTGCCGCTCTCGTTGGCGGGCAGGGTCCAGATATGTCTGCATATCTTCTATCCACCCTGACCATCTCTTCCACCAGCCTCTCCCTCTCGACGCTCTCCCCCCTCTCCCTGTGCGCCCAAATAGCTATCAGCTTCCCTCTAACTACTGCCTTTAGCGCTTCCCAAAGCATCCCAACCTGCACCTACCCGTTGTCATTGGTTTCCAGATACCCCTCTATACCCCTACGGATCCGACCGCACACTTCCTCTTCTGCCAAAAGCCCCACATCCAACCTCCATAGCGGGCATTGATCCTTCCCCTCCCCCAGCTCCAGGTCCACCAAATGTGGGGCATGATCAGAAATGGCTATCGCCGAATACTCCGTCCCCACCACTCTCGGGATCAGCGCCCTGCTAAGCACGAAAAAGTCAATCCGGGAGTACGCCTTATGAACATGGGAGAAAAAAGAGAACTCCCTACCCCCCAGCTTCAAAAACCTCCAAGGGTCCACCCCTCCCATCTGATCCATGAACCCCCTCAGCACTGAGGCCGCTGCCGGTCTCCTGCCCGTCCTAGACTTCGAGCGGTCCAGAGCCGGATCCAGCACCGTGTTAAAGTCCCCACTCAGAATCAATCTCCCTGTCTCCAGGTCCGGGATCAGGCCCAGCATACGCCGCATGAAGACCGCATCATCCCAGTTGGGGGCATATAACATTAACCAAGACCACCCGCTCCCTCTGAAGTCTCCCACTCACCATCACATATCGACCTGCACTATCCGCCACCACTTTGGATGCGACGAACGACAGGCTCTTACCCACCAAAATTGCCACCCCACGGTTCTTTGCATCAAGCCCCGAGTGAAACACCTGTCCCACCCAACTCTTTCTTAGCCTCACCTGATCCGTAACCGTGAGGTGCGTCTCCTGGAGCACAGCCACATCCACTCCCAGCCCCCTCAAGTGAGCCAAGACCCGGGATCGCTTCACTGGACCATTCAGCCCCCTCACGTTCCATGTGACCAACCGAACCCAAGGGGCCGTCCCCTTCCCTCTACGCCGATCAGCCATAGCCCTTCCTCAACCCACCACGTGCCCGGGGAACCCCCCCCAAGCCCGCTCCCCACGGTGGCAAACCCCCCTCCCAACCCCCCCCTTCACCATCCATTCCCTCACAGTCCCTGCAGCAACAACCCGGCACCCCCCCCCGATCCTACTCCCCCCCCCCCCCCCCCCCAAAGCTAGGGCCCCCCTAGCTGTGTTACCCCCAACATTATGTTTCCGTGAGTCAGCTGACTTCATCTGACCCCGGCTACTCCCGCCATAACCACGCCCCCCCCCTCCCCCCCCCCCCCCGGATGCAACTCAGCCGCCAATCCCTCCCTCCCAGCGCCGGCCCCGCCCCCAATTCCTCCGGCACGGGAAGAAAGCCCGCGCTTCCAACCCGAGCCCCGCCCCTCGACCCAACACGCGGGAAAAAGACGGGCACATGACCCATCGGGACCCCAAACTGCTCCCCAACCCACCAGTGGAACAAACAAAAAAAAACCACCACAATAAATAACCAACAGCCCCAAAGAAACCCTGAAAGAACCCAAATAACCATAACTAAAATAGCAAAAACGGCGAAAACAAACCATCAGCAAACACAGCCACTATGGGCGAAAGGATACCTTAAGAGGGCAAAGCCTCCAAGCAAAGTACATTTCCCCCCCCCCCCCCACCCAGTCCTCAGTCCGAATCCAAGTTCTCAGACTGGACAAAAGCGCAGGCCTCCACCGGAGAGTCAAAATAGAGCTGGCGGTCCTTGTACGTGACCCACAGGCGAGCCAGCTGTAGAAGGCCAAACTTCACCCCCTTCCTGTGGAGCAGTCCCTTCGCTCGATTGAAGCCAGCCCTTCTCCTCGCCACCTCCGCGCTCCAGTCCTGAAAAATCCGAACGTCCGTGTTCTTCCACCTGCTGCTCCTCTCCTTCTTCGCCAACCTCAACACGCACTCCCGGTCAACCAAGCGGTAAAAACGGACCAGCATCACCCTGGCCGGTTCGTTCGGCCTGGGCTTCCGCTGCAGCACTCGATGGGCGCCTTCCAGCTCCAGGGGACCACAAAACGACCCCGCACCCATCATCGAGTTTAACATTAGGACCACATAGGCCGCCAAATCCGAACCTTCCAGCCCCTTCGAGAGGCCCAAAATCCGTAGATTCTTCCGGCGGGAGCAGTTCTCCATCTCCTCCATTCTCGCCTGCCATTTCTTGTGCAGTGCCTCGTGCGACTCCACTTTCACTGCCAGGCCCAAAAGCTCATCCTCGTTCTCCGAAGCCTTGTGCCGCAGCTCCCGAATCTCCCCGGCCTGAGCTGTCTGCATCGCCACCAGTTTGTCCAGCGAGGCCTTAAACGGCTCCAAAATCTCGGCTTTGAGCTCCTTGAAGGAGCGCTGAAGCAGCTCCTGCTGCTCCCGCGCCCACTGCTGCCACGCCGCAGCTGCTTCCCCGCCCACCGCCCTCTTGCCTTTTCTGCCTCTCGCCGTTCTCTGAGGTAAAACCCATTTTTGGACCGCTCCACTGCGCGTCCAGTCCATCCACCGGCTGCTGGGCACACTGGCTGTGTTTCTCCCCCTGGGGGAAAAGTCGAAACAGCGCCGTTGCGGGATCTTAAAAGAGCCCGAAAGTCTAAAAAAAGCGGGAGCTGCCGAACGTGCGGCTTAGCTCCGCATTGCCGCCACTGGAAGTCCCAACCCACAGTTAAAGTACGTTTAATAGTTAATAGTTCAATAAAATAGTGTTGCATTTCTTCAAGTGTTGGAAGCCTGTCTCTCTCACTGCTACAGTAAACGCAGTCCTCGCCGCAGACCCAGCATACCCAACACATCACTGCCCAAGTTAAAATTGCGGCTATGCAGTCTAGTCTTCTCATACGCACCACATTAACATCTGTTTATTTGTGTATAAAGCCAGGTTTTACCAATCATGTCTGAGAATCTGGTATTTAACAGTGTAATCAATCTGATGTGACCCAACATTGTATAATATAATTAGTGTTTAATTTGTTAGCAATAATGTTTCAGATAACAATGTGCTTAGCTTCTCAGTCTCTCAATTGATGCTAGCAATAAGGTAAAAAAAAGTAAAGCATCAGTTTCTGTGTCTTTCTTTTGCTGGACATCTAGTTTTAAATGTATGGAGATAACAACCAAAGTATCACAGACTGTCAGAATCTCATCTCTGTCAACAGGAATTTCAAATTTTGATGATTGGCAGATGCATATTGTATAATTCCATGTGAGATTTCTCAGATAGCCAGAATTTCACTATTTTGCAAACTGCAGTTAAGGACTTGTTACAAGTCATGGCCTTTCCGTGATTTAGTGGGCTAGAGGTCACGGCCAATAATTACTGTTCTGCCTTACCAGACAGAAATTTTCCATTTCATTTTGTAAATAACACAGTGTACTGAATGTACAAATGGGCTGCAGCGTTACGGAATAGTCAATCATCAAGAAGAAAAGCTGGAAGATCAATGTGTTTTTATTATTATCTGAATGTCATTACTTAGCTGATTTGCATCCTTCAACACTGTAACTCTTGAGAAACTGACACAGTTTGAAAGAAAAGAGCACAATAGCTTAAGCTACTGATTGTGCATGCCAATTATATTTTAATATTCAACAGAGCATATTTTAGGACAAAAAAGACAGCAACAACATATGCATAACTCATTGGCAGCATAGAGCAGCTGTGCCGCTCTACTCTTAGACTCACTTTGTGCATTTTAGCAGCATAGTAATTTAGTATAGAGCTACCTGAGTGATGGCATTTTCAATGAGCAGGTAATCTATAGAGAATTTTTATATGGTTATGAGTTCTATGCTTCAGCATGGCAACACAAAATACATCAAGACCAATTACGATATCAACTTTCAGTGTGATACCCTTGCCACGAAGTGCATGTATTTCTGCCCCAGGCATTTCAAATTGCATCTAATTTGAAATCTTTGGGGTTTTAATTAAATTTCAGAATATATGGAATTCTTCATTAGTACCTGCTCTGAATAGCAGATTATACTTCCTTCAGTATCTTGTTAAAGTAGTGGGCTGAGGTAAATAGCAGTATGTTGGAAAAATAGTCTTCAGAGGCATGTGTACATAGGGAACAGGCGTAGTAAAATGCAAAATAATATCAAAAAGATTATTAGTCCAATGAGGAGCACTTGATATGTATTTTAATGGAATTTTACTTTTCTCTTAATGATTTGCAAATTGTTCTCTGATTATAGGATGGATTAGGCTTTTGTTTTAATGTTGAAGCACAGCCATTAGCTATCTTTTCGGTCTTCTTTTATAGCTTGCTTCCCTGCAGCAGCAAAAATTGAAACCATTTAACCCCTTTGATGTACTTTTTAGCGCTACAGTACAACACGGACTGCTACCTAATTCAGCATGCTTTTATTTTTCAGCAGGCTGCTGCAAGCCCCTTAATTGTCCATTAGGCACTGATCAACAAGGGGACAACGTTAACAGCATCCTTGTAATTTCTTTTGTAGATTTAACACAGCTTCACATCTTCTCAGGGTCATTTCATCTGTTGTGTAATTACAATGTCTTACAATATCTTGGTTTCGACAATCTAGTAAATGTGCTGTTAAATGTAAGATGGGTTTACCATGTTCTGCCTCATAGACACAATGGGGATGTAGGCATGTCTGTTAGCATGCAAACTTGATGGAGATAGCATAATAATGTTCTGCATGTAACGTGAAAGATATCAAGAGGTTACATCTCGAATTTAGCATTCATTGTTTTTAGTTGTATCATGATGGTATCATGATTGTTTTTCTCCATTAAATAACCAGAACCTATCTGCATATGGTTTAAAAGAAAAAGCTATCTCTTTAGTCATTAGGATCAAAAAGATTACAACGAAAACAATAAAATCTATCATTTTAAACTTTGTGCGGGTGAGCTCATGTAAAATAAGCATGATGGCTGTAAGTAAAACTACAGCTTTGTGAAACAAATTACAGTGTAACTTTGTTGATTTGAATTAGTGTCAAAATATATTTTGAATAGCAGTTCAAATGCCTTTTTTTAATGCAATAAACATCAATTGAGAAAGTTACATTCCACTACAGCTTTCAGCATGAACCTATTTGTGTGTCTCCTTTTGGTTTTTTTTAACAAGTAGTCTCCGTGCATCATTCAATATTAATTAACATCAAGGTATGGGTGAAATTCTACTCTTAATTATGTGATTATTTTTATTAGTTTTGTTGACAATTATGATTCCATTTTTTCTTGTGTAAGGACACCACCACATGGGTTAGCACACCCATTGAGAGTGTGTATGAGAAGTGGGAAAATACTTTATTCACATCAAGTTCGAGTGTTGACTTTCAATGAAAATTGATATCCTGATGATCATGAAAGAAGTTCCTTTACTGCTTTAATGAAGTGGAAGGTTTTATTTCCTTATGTACTGTTCAAACTAAATCTGAAACACAATATTATTTTCTCAGATATCCATTTCAGTTACTGATGCTGTTCCATTCTTTCGGTCATTGTTTGTGTTGAGCATTTGATTGTGGTTGTAAAGTTGGGACATCAGAAGCCTGGAAGGTGCAATATAAATGCAAGTTTTTAATTCATTTTTCTCTGGAAGGTGGGTGATAACAGGTGACCTGCTTCCAGGCATCTGCCAGAGGCATTGAGTAACAACCTGCTCAGATGTGCAAAAAAGAGCCCTGAGGTGATTTTCCCCATGCCTACTTTCCCTTACGCTTCCTCTGAGCAACAGTCGGAGATTTAGAACTCGGTGATTTGTGAGTGTAATTTTAAAAATCGACACTAGATAACCCTTGGCCTCTTAGAGTCACCAGCCGCGAATTTGTGATCATAACTTTGCCCAACAGGTAAAATACAATTGATGTCTGAGTGAATGAGAACAATAACTACAGACTGGACGATTACACTGACCATGATACCATGGAGAAGGAGACAATTTAAGTGGAGGGGGAGCAAAAAGCAATATGGTAGTGATAGAGGACGATATTTTCCCAGAGATAGATTCTCTTCTCCGCAGTTGTTCCAATCCTGATGCCAGGATTTGGGACATCTCCTCATATTTGGAGAAGGAATGAGAGGGACAAGATCCAGTTGGCATGGTCAATGTAAGAAACAATAACATAGGTGGAACCAGTCACGTGGTCCTGCATGGAGAATTTCAGAAACTAGGTTCTAAATTAATAAGTAGAACCTGAAGGGTAATTATCTCTGCATTATCACCCGGTTCATGTGCAAATTGGAATGGGGTCAAGTAGATTAGATAATTGAATACTTGGCTCAAAGAGTGGTGTGGGAGGAAGGGGTGGCAAAGGGTCAGGCAAAAGGAAACTTAGAAATCTAAGAAATAATTTGAGGCAATAGGGGAGTGTAACGATTTGGGTAAAGACGAGAATGTGTGACAGAAAGACAGAATTTAGTGGCATTGGTGCATTAAAAAAGTCCATGCAAAGGAGAATGGTATAAAAAATTAAACTCAAGGTTCTTTGTCTGAGTGTGCAAAGAATTCACAGTAAGATAGATGAATTAGTGGTACAAATAGGGATAAAAGGTGTGGATCTAATCACCATTACAGAGACGGGCGGGATTCTCCGAACCCCCCCCCCCCCGCTGGGTGGGAGAATCGTCACGGCGCCACGCGAGTCGCGCCCGCCACCCCGACGTCGGGGACGCGATTCTAGGACGGGATGTGAAAACTGGGGCGCGCGAATGGCGGCAGGAGAATCATCGCAAACGGCTGTAGCGCCAATCCTCCAGCGGTGTCACAATTCTCCGGCCTGGATGGGCCAAGCGGCCGTCCGAAAAAATCTGAGTCCCGCCGGCGCCGTTCTAACATGCCCAGGGCCGGCGGGACCTCGGGGTTGAAGGGTCTGGGTGCGGCCTGTGGTGGGGGGGAGGAGATCCAACCCCAGGGCCCACCAATTGGTCAGTGCGCATGTGCTAGTTGGTGCCGGCCCAACTGTGCATGCACGGACCCCGCAGCAACGCCAGGACCAGCAGTTGGAGCGGCGTGGGCCACTCCAGCGCTGTGCTGCCCCCCCCCTCCGGGACCTGAGAATCGGGTCTCAGAACTGGCACCGGAGTAAAGTACTCCCGTTTTAGCGGCGGCACTCTGGCGCCGGACCAGAGAATCGCGGCGGTTACAATGTGACTAAGGCTGGGGAACAAATATTCCATGGCACACATTCCAAAAGGTTAGGCAGAATGGGGGGAAAATAGGAATACTTCTGATAGTAAAGGGTGGCAAAGGAATAGTAGCAAGGAAGGATCTCAGCTCAGAAGATCAGGAAGTATAGTTAGTGTAGAATTAGGGATAACGAGGATCAGAATGTGCTGATTTGGTTGTTCACAGGCCCATGAACAGTAATTATACCACTGGACAAAGCATTAAGAAAGAAATAATTGGAGCTTGTAACCAAAGTGATATAAAGGGAGACTTTAATCTTCACATAGACTCGTCAAATCAAATTGACAAAATTAGTCTGGAAGATGAGTTTTTCGAATGCTTTTGTGACAGATTCCTTGGAATCAACTAAGGGATAAAGCTATTTTAGATCTAGTATTCTGTAATAAGATAGGGATAATTAATAATATCATACTAAAAGGTCCTCTTGGGGAAAAATGATCTTTGTACAATTGAATTTCAGGTTATGTTTGAGAACAGCATACCCAGATCCAAAATAACAATTTCAAACAAAGTCAGACACATAGGTATAAGTAGTGAGTTGCTGGGTTGAATGATAAAGAGACTAAAATATATGGCGGTAAACAAACACTAGTAAACACTTAAAGCAAACAATTCAAAATGTTCAATTTAAAAAATAAAAACTCAATGAGAAAAATCAATCCCCAATTAGAGAAGTTGAAAATAGTTGTAAATTTAAAGAAGAAACTTATAATGTTACAAGGGATAGTAGTTAGCCTGAGGTTTGGGGGAGCTTTAGATACCAGCAAACGGTGACCAAATGTTGATAAAAGAGAAAAGGTAGTACCTGAGAGTAAAATAGTCAAGAATATAAAGCAGATTGTACAATCATTTATAAATATATAAAAGGAAGAGAGTAGCTAAAGCAAACAATGGTCCCTTGAAGAGAAACACTGGAGAAATTATCAGAGGTAATGTGAAGTGATAGAGGAGTGTGGAACTTAAAATAATTACTATCAGTAGAGAAAGAAATGAGAGAAACTTAAGCTGACAAACCTGATGACCTAAATCCTCTTGCTTGGTAGCTTGAGATGGTGAAGACATTATGATTTTCCCAAGATGATCGATCTATGCCAGCAAATTAGAAGTTATTAAATGTAACATCATTATTCAAGAAAGGAGGAAGAGAGAAAACTAGAGAACCACATGCCAGTTAGCTCAGCATCAGTTGTTGGAAAAATATTGCAATATATTGTTATGGCATTCTTAACAATGCCCTTAGGAAAATTAAATATCAACAGAGTCAGCATGACTTTGCAAGAGGAACATAATGTTTGAAGAGTTTTTATTTTGAAGATATAATGAGTAGGGTGGATGAAGGGGAGCCCGTTGATGTAGTATACTTTCATTTCCAAAAGGCATTTGGTAAGTTCCCACACAAAAGGCTAATAGGCAAGATTTGGGCTTATGGAGTTGAAGGATGATATATTACCATGGCTGGAAAATTGGTTAATGGACAGGAAGCAGAGAGAAGGGATAAATGAGACATTTTCAGGTTAGCAGGATATAACCCGTGGAATACCACAAGAATTAGTGGTGGGACCTCCGCTATTTACAATCGATATTAATAACTTCGACAAAGAGACTGAGACTAATCTATCCAGGTCAGTGAAGTAACTTAAGCTGAGGAGGACTCAGAAAAGCTGCAAAGCGATGCAGCTAAGTTAGTGGGCTACAAGGTGGCAGATGGAGAATAATGTGGTGAAGTGTGAGATCATTCATTTTGCAGGTAAGAATAGCAAAACAATATTTGTGAAACGGCGTGAAACTTATATATATGGTGACATTCAGAGACATTTGGATGCACTTGTTGCAGAAACACAAAGTTTGCGTGCAATTACAGCAAGCAATTAATAACGCAAATGGCATGTTTGCCTTTATTGCAAGGGGACTAGTCTACAAGAAAAAGCAGTCTCACTGTAATTATATAGAACATTGTTGAGACTGCACCTGGAGTCTCTCCACAGTTTTGGTTCCCAGATCTAAGAAACAATGTTCTTGTACTGGAGACGGAAAAGTAATGATTCACCAGATTGGTTTCTGGGATGCAACAGTTATCCTGTGATTCAAAACTGAGTAAATCTGTCCCATAGCCTTGAGTTGAGAAAAATGATAGACGATCTCATTGAAATATGCAAGATTCTGAAGGGGCCTGTTAGGGAAAGGGCGTTTCCCTGTCTGGGAAATCAAGAACATGGAGTACAGTCACAAAATAAGGTATTGATTATTTACGACTGAGAGAAGGAGACATTTCTTGACTCAAACGGTTGTGAATCATTGGAGTTGAGGGTTATTGCTGCTCCATTGTTGAGTATTTTCACGGTTAAGGTAGACAAACTTTTCGTCTCTCAGGGAAACGAATATGGGGAACAGGTGGAAAAGTTGAGTTGAGGCAGAAGGTCAGCCATGATTGTATTGAATGGTGGGGCAGGCTCAAGGGCTGCACGGACTACTTATATTTTTAATGTTCTTAATACTGATGGTAACCATTCATTTTAAAAGCTTAGCACTGACGTTTCAATTGAAAAACCTAAACTGCTCTCTTCCCATCATTTCAGACTTCAAAACACAAGGTTATTCGTGGCACAGGAAAAGTATGAGAAGGATTATGGGCCTGCTGGGGCGGTTTGGAGGGTTCTCGGAGTACAAACTGAATGTAGGGAAATGCAACATATTCCCGGTGAATGAACTGGGACAGTGGGCTAATTTAGGGGGGACGCCATTTACGTCAGTGAGGGATAGGTTTATGTATTTGGGGATTCAGGTAGCGAGGGAATGGACGGAACTCCATAAGTGGAACATAACGAAGCTGGTGGAGGAGGCCAGGGAGGATTTTAGGAGGTGGGATACACTGCACTTAACGTTGGCGGGGAGGGTCCAAGTGGTGAAAATGAATATTCTGCCGAGGTTCCTGTTTATTTTTCAGGCTCTCCCGATCTTTTTTCGGAAAGTGGACACGATCATTTCGGACTTTGTATGGGTGGGGAAGGTGCCGACGGTGGGGAGAACCTTGCTACAGAGGCAGAGACAGGGGGTTGGTGTTGCCGAACCTGCTTCATTATTATTGGGGGGGTGAATGTAGACAGGATGTGGTGGTGGTGGGAAGGAAAAGGGATAGAGTAGGTTAGGATGGAGGAGGAATCTTGTAAGGGGTCTAGTTTGAGGGTTATGGTGATGGCAATGTTGCCAATGGCCCCGAGTAGGTATTCAGGAAGCCCACTGGTGCAGTCCACGGTGAAGATATGGAATCAGCTGAGGAGGCATTTTAGGGCGGAAGGGATATCGATGCTGACGTCGCTGTGCGAGAATCATGGGTTTGAGCCGGAGGGGATGGATAGTGTATACAGGAGATGGAGGGATTTGTATTTGGAGGAAATGTTTGCCAGTCTGGAGGAGCTAAGGGAGAGGGTAGAGCTGCTGAGGGTGAGTGAGTTCAGGTATCTGAAGGACTTAGGGACTTTGCACGAAAGGTCTGGAAGGGGTTCCCTAGATTGCTGGGATACACCCTGGTGGAGTGACTGCTGCTCCCGGATGTGGAAGGGGAGGGAAGAATTGGGGATATATATATAAGTGGATGGGGGAGCAGGGAGGCGAGCGGGTGGTGAAGATGAAGGAGAAATGGGAAGCGGAGTTGAGAATGGAGATCAATTGGGGAGTATGGAGTGAGGCACTGCGAAGGGTAAACGGGACCTCCACTTGTGCAAGGATGATCCTGATACAGTTTCATGTGGTGCCCAGGGTGCATATGACTCAGGCGAGAATGAGTGGGTTCTTTCAGGGGGTAGCAGATGTGTGAGAGGTGTGGGCAGGGGACAAGCAAATCACCACACATGTTTTGGGGTTGCAAAAAATTGGGAAGATTCTGGGCGGGAGTGTTCGCGGGCTTAGCCCGGGTCGTGGAGGAGGAGGTGGACCCGGACCCTTTGGTGGCGATATTTGGGGTTTCAGAGAAACTCGTGGAGAGGAGGAAGGCCAATGTTGTGGCCTTCGCCTCTCTGATTGCAAGGTGGTGAATTTTGCTGGAGTGGCGGTTGGGATCGTTGCCGGGGGTAGCGGCTTGGTTGGGTGACCTGTACGACTTTCTGCAGTTAGAGAAGGTAAAGTATGAGTAAGCAGCTCAGCAGCGTGGTTTGAGAAATGGTGGGGGATGTTTGTGACCGTGTTTGAGGAGCTGTTCATTGAAGGGGGGGTGGGGGAAGGGGGGAGGGTGGAAAAGGGAAAAAATCTGTACAGATTGTATAGTTGATTGTTGGGAAATATGTTTCCCGCTGCGTTTATTTGCTGTAACCTGTTTTGATGCATGTTTATAATAAAATACATTTTTTTTAAATTAGTGACACAGGAAACGTTTCTCAAGCCCAGAGATTGCAATGCTACTTAGATTGTCACTCCAGCTTTTTCGCTATCACAACATGTCTAGTCTGATGTGCGCTGCATTACTAAATATGGCTTGTGAAATTTTTTCTCTAATTTCAGGGAACAGGATTTGAATGTGTCACCCCAATTTTCCATGTTCTGGTTCACAATTTCCTCTCTCCCACCCGTACTTCTGATTACCATGTTGCGTTTCATTTTCAGACTATGTTGCATCTCCACCACATACAACAGGAACACATCACCAAGGACCTGTTCTCCCTCTCCCTAATCAAAAAGTAATACATCCCCTTTGCTACTCATCATTCATTCTTCTATCATGACGTAATGGTAGCTGTTTCCAGACATATTTTCTTGCAACCATAGTAAATGTAATTCTCTCCTATTTAATTCATGCTGCATTATTTAATAAAGATCTACGTTGTGGCTTAGAAATTGACCAGTATAGCATCTTTTGTGCACTACCTGGCTGATAGGGACCCAAAATGGGTATATTTACTGAGTCTTTTTATGTCTTAGATGCTGTAAGCATGCAGTGGAAACCTGCAAGCCCGATGCCTACAATTGTCCAAAATACAACCAAATTTCTGTGGATGCAGGAATCTGAAACGAAAGAGAAAGTGCTGGAAAATCTCACCAGTTCAGGAAGCATCTGTTGGGAGAGAAAAGAGCTAATGTTTTGAGTTCGATGACTCTTTGTCAAAGCTAACAGACAGAGAAAGTGGGAAATATTGATACTGGGGAGCGAGAATGAAAGATGAGTCATAGTCACGGAAACCGAGGGAAACCGGGTGCTAATGGCCACAGAAACCAAGGGGAAAGAGTCCCCAGAGAGAATAAAAGATGTGAAAGGCCAAACAGCAGATAAACTAACATTAGAGTGTGAACTGTAGATGTGGGGGAGGGGAAGGAGAAAGCAAAGAGGAGAAAGGGCAAGGAAAGGTGGATAATGGGGGGGGGCGGTTAAATATATATTAAGAAAGACAAGAAAGAAAGAAATGGTAAAAGACAGTTAAATTGAAATGGGATGAAAACAAATAGGTCGAGGTAGGGTGGAGCTAATCATCTGAAGTTGTTGAATTCGATGTTGAGACCGGAAGGATGTAGCGTGCCGAATCGGAAGATGAGATGTTATTCCTCCAGTTTGCGTTGAGCTTCACTGGAATATTGCTGGAATGGGCAGTGGTGTTGAATATTGCAGCAGGCCAAGGACAGACATGTGGGCATGGGAGCAGGGTCTTTTGTTAAAATGGGAAGCAACGGGAAGGTCAGGGTTGGAGGGTATGGTGAATTGCGGAAAGGGCTGGGAGAAATGGGATATGAGGGATTGGGACTGGTGGAGGGTCTAGGATGGACAGGGTGTTGATACTATGAGAAATGGGGTACGTGGGATTGGGACTGGTGGAGGGTCTGGGATGGGCAGTGGTGTTGAAGAGTTGTTGAAGCTTGCGTTCCTTAACATCTGTAAGAAACAGGAAAAGATTCTTGTTAAGGCATCGAATGATGCGAAGGATGAAATGAAACTGGGGACAGGGACAGCTTTGAGAGAGAGTAAGAGATTGCTGCTGGAGAGAGATGTTGAGTGTCTTCATGTGGCGGCGCATGGCACTGAGTGTTGCTTTCAGGATGCGGCTAGAGCAGCAGTTCGAAGAATGGTATATATCCTGGAGGTACCTGTAATCCAGGAGGTTACATGCAGGGTGGAATTTAAGTTGAAATCCCCGTGGGGTAAGTCGGAGACGAAGACAGTCACTGAAGAAGGAAATATGGCTGTGGAAGCGAGTATTGGTAAATACCTTGTCTAACACAAAGAGAGAAATGGAAAGCAGTGAAGGTGGATAGTGGGAGAGGGCCATACGGAATTCCTGTCGGAGAGAAGAGCAGTACTTCTTCAGGGTAGGCATTCCTGGAAGAGAGGTGGCAGTGAGTTAAACACTGGATAAAAGCAAATTCTGCGGATGCTGGAATCTGAAACAAAAGAGAAAATGCTGTAAAATCTCAGCAGGTCTGGCAGCATCTGTAGGGAGAGAAAAGAGCTAATGTTTTGAGTCGAATGACTTTTGTCAAAGCTAAGACAGAGAAAGTGGGAAGTATTTATACTGTGGAGTGAGAATGAAAGATGAGCCATAGCCGCGGAAACCCAGGGAAACTGGGTGCTAATGGCCACAGAAACCAAGAGGAAAGAGTGTTAATGACAGTTCCCAGAAAGATCAGAAGATGTAAAAGGCCAAACAGCAGAGAAACTAAGATCAGAGGGTGAACTGTAGATGTAGGGGGAGGGGAAGGGGAAGCAAAGAGGAGAAAGGGTAAGGAAAGGTGGATAAGATGGGGGGGGGGGGGGGGGTTTAAATATATATTAAGAAAGAAATGGTAAAAGACAGTTAAAGTAAAATGGGATGAAAACAAATGGGTCGAGGTGGGGTACAGCTAATCATCTGAAGTTGTTGATTTCGATGTTGAGCGTGCCTACCTGGAAGATAAGATGTTGTTCCTCCAGTTTGCGTTGAGCTTCACTGGAACATTGCAGCAGTTTAGGGACAGATATGTGGCATGGGAGCAGGGTCTTCTGTTAAAATGGCAAGCAATGGGAAGGTCAGGGTCCTGAATGCGCATGGACCAAAGATGCTCATTAAAGCGATCACCCAGTCTGCATTTGGTCTCTCCGATATAGAGGAGACCACAATGGAAGCAGCAAATGCAATAGACCAAATTGGAAGACATGCAAGTGAAATGCTGCTTAACAATTGTCCGTTGCACATTCACAATTTAGAACGCACCCTGGATGTGCAAAGATTCATAAAATCTACAATCGTAAATATTCTGTTGTGGTCCTCATGGAGACCGGTCACATTTATAATTCTTTCTAAAAATTCCCAGCAACCCTAGAGAAAGAAATGCAGGACAAGATTTCAGATTTTCAAACTTATACTGTAAAAATAATAATCAGCATAGACTGAACGTTACTTTATAGGCACCCAATGCACCAAACTAAAGTCAAAAATATGTTTCACACTAACACAATGGAATTATGCCCCATTAAATTATTTTACATAGCAAAAATTACATAGGATTTACAGTGCAGAAGGAGGCCATTCGGCCCATCGAGTCTGCACCGGCTCCAGGAAAGAGCACCCTACCCAAGGTTAACACCTCCACCCTATCCCCATAACCCAGTAACCCCACCCAACACACAAGGGCAATTTTGGACACTAAGGGAAATTTATCATGGCCAATCCACCTAACCTACACATCTTTGGACTGTGGGAGGAAACCGGAGCACCCGGAGGAAACCCACACACACACAGGGAGGATGTGCAGACTCCGCACAGACAGTGACCCAAGCCGGAATAGAACCTGGGACCCTGGAGCTGTGAAGCGTTGTGCTATCCACAATGCTACCGTGCTGCCCCTAATTTTACTTCATGGCATACTTCTGGCAGATATGCAGTATGAACAATTAAGCCTTGAATTACTCGAAGCTTTCTAGCAGGCTCATTTCTCCCTGTCACACCAGGTCAAATCCTCCAGTGTTTTTCAAAAATTGTCTCACTGAACCTGAGTTTTCCAGAATTGACTTCCACCAGCAAGACACCATGCCTGCGCTTTGAAGCACCCTCTCACTCATCTCCCATTACAACCGCTGCTCCTTTGAGGCTGGCAGGCCTCTGATTGGCCCACCAGCCATTCTTAAATGGGCAGTGAACCTGGCAATTAATTGGCTCTGTTTTCTGCCCCGGGAGGGAAAGCCTAGCCCTTGGGGTTTTCCGGAATGAAAGGGAGTAACCGCAAGATAACTCTGTAGAGAGGGTTTATAGGCCAGTAACTTATTTGAAAGAGGAAGACGCAAAAACATTGTTAAGACTTTGGAACACAGGTGCAAACAAGCAAAATACAACAGTAGGATGGATGACAGTTGCTTTTTTTTTTGCATTAATTTTAAAATTTGCATTAATTTTAAATTGAACAATTGAAAAAGTGAGCAATAGAGGTATTCAACGTCTGGGTAGATAAATGGAGGTGAAGGAGGAGCATTGAGTATAAGAATTGGCAAATCATATTGCAGCTGTATAGAACTTTAGTTAGGCCACACTTGGAGTATAGTGTTCAATTCTGGTCGCCACACTACCAGAAGAATGTGGAAGCTTTAGAGAGGGTGCAGAAGAGATTTTCCAGAATGTTGCCTGGTATGGAGGGCATTAGCTATGAGGAGCGGTTGAATAAACTTAGTTTGTTCTCACTGGAACGACGGAGGTTGAGGGTCGACCTGATAGAGGTCTACAAAATTATGAGGGGCATAGACAGAGTGGATAGTCAGAGGCTTTTCCCCCAGGGTAGAGGGGTCAATTACTAGGGGGCATAGGTTTAAGGTGCGAGGGCCAAGGTTTAGAGTAGATGTACGAGGCAAGTTTTTTTACACACAAGGTAGTGGGTGCCTGGAACTCGCTGCCAGAGGAGGTGGTGGAAGCAGGGACGATAGTGACATTTAAGGGGCATCTTGACAAATACATGAATAGGATGGGAATAGAGGGATACGGACCCAGGAAGTGTAGAAAATTGTAGTTTAGTCAGGCAGCATGGTTGGCACGGGCTTGGAGGACCGAAGGGCCTGTTCCAGTGCTGTACCTTTCTTTGTTCTTTGACTGTAGAATCATTCAAGGAATAATTTGATGCTGCACTCGTAGGTCTCCCTAGCTGCAGGAGTTAAGATGATTGAAGTGGTCTTTCTCATCCTTATTTACCCAGAGATCGTCCAGGGCTCGTAAGAGTGTCTTCTTAGTGGGAGAGCAAATGCACTTTGTATGACTACCTTGCTCAACATCTTAATTCCACCCGCGAGCATAACTCTTGTGGCCCTGTAGATTACCACTTCAAACCTTCTTCTATTCAAATTCCAATCATTCCACTGTTGACTTCCTACACTGCTTTAACTAATTTCAATATGTGCTTCCGGATCAGCACCTCATCTTCCGCCAGTGTATTTTGCAGCTCTATAGTCTCCATTTTACTGCCCACTCTCTTTGACCTTTTTAATCCACCTTTAAAATTCCTTTTGATAATTTACATGCATTTAACATCTCTTTCCACCTTTTAAAAATCTGTTTGCAGCCTATTGAACCCATTAGCAGTTCCTTTGCAGCAGACGTGGCATATATGAATCTTGGCCATTATTTATTCTCCTTTTCCTTTTTTGTTTCCTGTTGAGGAACTTTGTGTCTTTTCCCTTTCTGATAAGGGAACACTATCTGGAGTATTAACCTACCATTTAGTTTTTACAGGTGCATATTTTCAGCGTTTCCTGTGTTTTCTATCATTTTAGATTTACATTTTTTCCTGTGATGTTTCCTCACTCAGCCTCAGCCATTAGAAACCTTGGTGTTAGTGCTGCCTAGCTTATAGGACATTATTTTGTGGGTGCTCAAAGCACTGGGACAATATCACAGGTATCTAAGCTGCACCTCTGGTACAAGTTTAAGAATTTTGGTAGATCGAATTGGGACAAGACCAACTCAGTTAATGGTAGTGTGTTGGGGAGAGTTATAGAACAAAGAGATCTAGGAGTACAGGTTCATAGCTCCTTGAAAATAGAGTCATAGGTGGACAGGGTGGCGAAGAAGACATTCGGCATGCTTGGTTTCATTGGTCTGAACATTCAATACAGGAGGTTGGACGTCTTGCTGAAGTTGTACAAGACATTAGTAAGGCCACACTTGGAATACTGTGTACAGTTCTGGTCACCATATTATAGAAAGGATATTATTAAACTAGAAAGAGTGCAGAAAAGATTTACTAGAATGCTACTGCGACTTGATTGTTTGAGTTATAAGGAGTGGCTGGATAGACTGGGACTTTTTTCCCTGGAGCGTAGGAGGCTTAGGGGTGATCTTATAGAGGTCTATAAAATAATGAGAGGCATAGATAAGGTAGATAGATAGTCAACATCTTTTCCCAAAGGTAGGGGAGTCTAAAACTAGACGGCATAGGTTTAAGGGGAGAGATACAAAAGGGTCCAGAGGGGCAATTTTTTCTCTCACAGGGTGGTGAATGTCTGGAACGAGCTGCGAGAGGCAGTAGTAGAGGCGGGTACAATTTTGTCTTTTAAAAAGCATTTAGACAGTTATATGGGGAAGATGGGTATAGACGGATTCAGGCCAAATGCGGGCATTTGGGACTAGCTTAGTGGTAAAAACTGGGCGGCATGGACAAGTTGGGCTGAAGGGCCTGTTTCCATGCTGTAAACCTCTATGACTCTAATCTCGTCAGTAAGGCTGGCCTACCAGATGTTTCCCCAAGCTATGTGTAAGTAATGCAAGAAACAAAACTTGACTTAAATAAAAATAATTCAATCATATGATCCTCAATTTTCCACATTATAGCTCAGGTACATCTACGTCTGCAGCAGACTCTGATGTAAATGTTTCTCAACAAAAAATCAGATAAAAGACCGTTTTGTTACTTTTATCTGGAAAATAATATTTGTGCTCTGGAGTTTATTCTCATTTTGGAGACTTCTACATTTGGTGGTTGTTAGACATTGTAACATTAAGTATGCGAATACTAAAAGTCAATCTCGTTGAAAACTGGGCTTAATTGAAGACACGTGAACGTGTTTAAGGGTAGCTTGAAAAAATGTCAATGATGATGTGATGTCTTGTCAGCCCAAATCTAAGGTTATATTTAGTTTACAAAATGTAAGTTAACATATAAATAAATATCTAGCCCACTTTAAATGAGGAACTAAATCCTTTGGGTACAAAGGTCGTTCACATATCTGCAATACCAAAAATGTTGTATTGCACCAATAAATACACATTTGTATTAAGTTGGAAAACTGAAGCTCTGATTCATTACTAAAGTGAAGTATTAGTCCCCTAATTCATTGGCTTGGCTATCTTCCGTTTGACATGATAACATACATTAGTGCCCATTAATTTTAAAATTGAACAATAAACATTTTTTATATGTGCAGGAAGCATTTATTGGTCACATCTGAGTGTACTGCCGATGAAATTGTGTTGGATGTTCAGCCTTGCTACACATTGTTAAGAAAACAAAACTAGTTTTAAGGGATTATATTTCTATTGGTAATCATTATAAATAGGGTATAGCTTTAAGAGAGTTTCATTTAATGTTTCTGTGCCACCAGCAGTCAGCTCTCCCCCATCAAAGGGGAAAGCAGCCTATGGTCACCTGAGAATATGATGATTTTACCTTTTACCTTACCTTCAAATAAAAGGCTTAAGCATGTGCTACTTGGAAACTGTGGCCTTGAAAGCTAGAGAAGCTTTTAAATATTAGTTTAGCTCATTTGATTACTGTTAGGAGACAGGTCCTTGAGGAGTGAACATCTCTCAAATCTGCCAGAGGAAAAACTGGACAAGATGGGAGCTGCAAAGAGGCAGGCTTCTGAAATTACAAATTACTGTCCAGATAACCAGGGAATTGGGACAGAAACAATGTTTAAGACCATATGAAATTAAGAGAACGGAGACCAAAGTATTGTTCAGAAGAATTCAAGGAAGAGTAAACAAAGTATTTTGAGTTAAAGAGTCAATTGCAGTAACTTCAGAGATAGATGCAACATCTAATGTCATTTTAATACAGTCTGGGAATCGAAAGTTAAAGCAATTGAGAGCAGTTTGCACACCAGCCAAGGCAAAGAGATCCTAAAGCAGTTGGTGTAAATTGCTGGACTGGATTCACTGTTAAAAGTGGAGCAGAATCTTTGTTCTAAAGTGTTATTTGGAAAACCTGGTCTGGTGTTTGGAATGCAAACCACTAAACAAAAGCATCATTATTCTGAGAAAAATTTAAAGTATGTGATTGGAAATGGAGTTTTGAAAACTCTCATGTGGCAATCATCTGAGGAGACATCCACAAACATTCATTTGGGGTTTAGCGTGGAGAGTGTATATGCACACAAAATGACTGTGGGCTGTAACCCCTGCTGTTGTTGTCCACCTCCCGGCTTTGAATTGGAACAAGCCTCAAAAGATTTCACAGGATTAAGTTAGACGTTACAACAGTAAGCAAGCCAGAGCTAAAGGTTTATCTGCTGGAAAGCTACCTTGATTATTTTTACCATGTGCACTTTGTATTCAATTTATAGCTGCCCAATTCTCCAGTCTGTGTTCAGAACCAAATTAATCAAAATCTTTATTATTGTCACAAGTAGGAATCAGAAATAAAATTACAGCCAATCCCATTCTGTCATTGCGAAACATTCACTGGTACTATTAAGTTTCAAGAAATCAGTCTCTCTGGCTGATGCCAAAAGCTTATTGGTACTGGCTGGGAAATGCCAGTATTGGCCCAGAGGAGCTACACCATGGTCACATGCTGAGAACTTTCTATGTCAATTATTATTCTGTATCAAGTACTGTTCTGAGCTGAGAATTCACTGATGTAAGCCAGTACTAATGCCCTCTCAGGCCAGAACAGTTCTGAGTATTATATAAGCCAAAGGCAAAATATACCCAACTGCCCCAAGGAGAAAAGCATTTGTTTAGGAGTATGGAATGACCCGCTCCAAGAGGGAAGACATCATATGCCTTTCTGTTTGTAGCATCAGATACCTTTCAGAAAACTGATCCAACGGTGGCATTCAAAAGCTAAGCATTGCCATTGGTCCAAGGAAGGGACTGAGGGGATTGCCAGAAGAACTAAGGAAAACATTTGCAGTTCAATTGGCTCAGTAACAAAAGTCCTCAGTCGTGGACTATATATTACCCAAGGCAAACTATAGGCTATCGAATAGTGCCTTCTTTTATGGAAGTTATTTGCGATAGAAAACAATTATCGAGTATACTGTGCTGACCTAGTATTCTTTTCATGGTGATGCACAGTTGGTCACCATAACCTGTATGCCCATCAGTGCCTCATTTTCGGCAGTTCCTCGGCAAATCCAGAAACAGATGGCCTCCTTTGTGCAAGTGGCTGATGCAAACTCTGCAAGAATGGCAGCCTTTTGTATGAAGAGCTCAACCATGCTCCCAGAGCTGGTTATACTGTGGCTAAATGAGTTGCAGCAGGGAAACAGGATACAACTCTACCAATAGATCCAAAGAAGAGTCACATTGTACTGGAAATGTTAACTCTATGTTTCTCTCTCCATGAAGCTGCCTGACCTGCTGTGTTTTTCCAGCAGTTCCTGTTTTTAATAACAGATCCACAGAGTTTCACCTGGAAACATTTCCACCGGCATGCAAATGTTTGAGAACAGGAGCCCCTGTTGGAGAAGGCGGAGAAGGGAGAAAGCAAAGGACCTGCATTAATAAGAAATGTCTTCAAGAAATGTTGTTGGTACGATTAAGGGGAAATATCTTCAGTGAGTGCCATAGAAATATTAACATATACCTGAGCCTACTAAGCAGCTACGATATCCCCTCCAAGAGACAATGGGTCGAATTTTCACATTTTTAGGCAGAGTGGCACAGTGGGTGAGTGAAACGGCATGGAAGCCGTTGGCCCCAAAGGCACCTTTCTCCAAAATATCTTTTGGCTGACAGTTAAAGCAAAGGGTGGGCTCTATGACAAAACAGAGCCTGCCTGCCGGCAACTTAGGTTTTAAAGGATCAACCAGGTACAAATTTTTTTTTTAAAGAACCACCCAATCGCCCCAGAATACCGTTCCCCTGAATACTATCCCCTCCACGTCCCCAGTAGTGCCCGGGCATGACCGTCTACTCCTGACCGATGACTCACTGAACACCTGTGCACTCCGCGGGAGATCTGTCGTAATTCTCCTTGGCATGCCCACGCTGACATGAATGGATGATGCAAGGGAGGGGAATTCTCAGATGTAGAGGCCTGATAGTGAGATATACATTTATTGTAATGGTCTTCCCAACATTCAATGGCAGGGGGAGAGAACAATCATAACAGTAAATCCAGCCAGCATAAATCACATTTTGGGCCTCTCTTGATATAATTGCGTTCCTGTCACCATTCATGCCCACTTTGAACAGGAGCAGAAAATCTGTACTCTCAATGTATGGCACTGTAGTGGCAGCCTTAATGATGTTTCCTCAGGTCCTAGAATGAACCTGTACCCATGATCTTGTAACTTGAAGTTGAGTGTGCTGCCACTGAGCTGAACTGAAATGTATGTTGCAAGGTTGAATTGTAGAATGCCATTGTAACTTTGGTTCTGCGAGCTAAATCACCCAAGTGATTTAATGCTGGGATTGTGGGGGGGGGGGGTTAAATCAATTAACTTTTGGCAACCTCTCCAAATTTTTCACCCAACCTGCGACGTTTCCCGCCACATCCGTCATACAAAATTCCCAGCTTTTCTTTTTGAATGTGTTCATTAGCTTTCATGAGTTTATTATGCCCACATCCCTGTGGGCTGTAGTTGTGTTCTTACATAATTAGGACCTTTTAACAAAATATACCGAACTTATAGGATGCACCAGAAATTGGTGCTTTTAAAAAAAGTAAACAAAGCATTCCAGAGGATTAGTATTCAGAAGCAGAGAGGTTATGTTAAACATGTATAGAACCTTGTTAGACCATACTTTCATCTTCTGGGCTCAGTTGTGGTCTCCATATTACACAAAGTATATGGACGCATTGGCGAAGTTGGAAATGAGATCTTTAAAGATAATATCAGAATTGAGCAATTATAACTAATGGAAAAGACTGAACAGACTGGGACACTTTTCTCTCACGAAGAGAAGGATGAGAGGAGACCCGATGGAGATCTTCAAAGTTGCAAAGGAATTTGGTCAGGTAAATGTAGAGAAAATGTTCCCAGATTGGGGAATCCAAGACTAGGGACCATGAATATAAGTCACTATTAAGTCCAATAAGAAATGTGGGAGAAGCTTCTTTACTCAGGTAATGCTCAGAATGTAGAACCTGCTACAGCATTGTGTGGTTGAGACACATAGCAAAGATGCATTACAGATGAGAAAGGAATGTAAGGAGATGTTGGTAGAGTGAGATATAGTTAGATCGGTGGAGGCTGATGTGGAGGATAAACAGTGCTGTGTATATATTCTGTGTTGCTTTGCTGTAAACTCTTTGTAATACTATGTAGTTCTGTCTAAGAAGTTGGTGCAGCACTTGGGTAACATGTCAGTTATTCTCCAGTTTCCTTCCCGGCATCAGAATCCCACCACTCAAGTGGAGAATGCTGAAATGAAGAAAGATAAATTACAGACCATGAGCCTTCATTATTTGAATAGTTTGATTTCTCCACATAACACAATATCATTCAACAATCCCCTTGGACATTGAAGATATATTCTTGGGTATTGCAAATTATTTAGGTTCCGTCAAAAAGAAGCTTATAAAGTAATGAACTAGACCATATGAGCCATCACCTAACTAACATCACCATGAAATTTTCTTTGAATGTGTTATTCAAATAATGAAGACTATACACAGGCAATCTATTTACAGCCCAAATTTTCCCATAATGGTGAGGTTGGCAACGTTCATCGTAAATCTTGTTGTCCTGTGTAAGATTCTCGCCACAGATGATTTTCTGCATGTTTTGCTAGTTTTAAAAGTAGTAGAGACACCAGCAAGTATAGCAGCAAATCAGGCACTCAGTACTCGTTTAAGAGCTGATGTGATGATACCACCCAGGGGCATGGAGGGGCTTCATTAAGTGCAAGTGTCACATCTCAAATAAACTTTAAACCACAATTATAATAAACTGTCATGGCCCATTCAAAATCTTTTGCCACTTTCGCTGCTGTATGTGATCTATAAATTCAGGCCATCCCAAATTCTGCATGCTAAATTCTTAATATTTTGGGAATAAAAAGATATTGACTTATTTTTATGGATTGCAAAGGCAGAAAATGAGCTAAGGAGCTGGGAATTAGCCATTAATTTTTAACTTATTGAAAAGTTCTAGGTTTGAATGATACACAAAACTGCAATCCTTTGTGGGAAACAAAATATTGGTTTAATGACATTGTACTGAGTGGATGGGCTTGAAATCAATTTCTTTGTATTTAATTGAAACAATAGCGACTAATAAAATTTAAGAGTTATTAGAAAATATCTGCTCGTTGTACTTTAGTAACATTGAACACAGTGTAAAAGCATTGTCCTTTAAATTCTAAAAGCAATTGCATAAATTGAATGGGCTCCGGATATATGGCCTGGCAGTATTAAAATTGAAAATCCCAAGTGCAGGAAGTGGATACTCAAAGATCCTAGTTGTTTAATCTTTGCAACAGTCATATATTTTAACAACTGGGAGTTTAAACCCAATCGTGGAGCAATAAATCACAGCTGTGCCAGGCCATTTGGATCATTATTTTTAAGTCTAAGTGGCAGTGACCTGAAAACTTGGCCGAACTGCAACAAAATTGTGACCACCATTTATTTAATTGGGGGAGGAGCTATGATAATTGCCTTCTAACTGGTTTCGACGAGGTTAATGATAAGAGCTGCGCTAAAGGAAAAAATCGAGAGGCACAACTAATGGCATGCCTTTCTCCAAAATTTCCTCTTTGCAAAGAACTCTACAACAAACCAAGCCTCCGGGAAAATATTTTATAAGTTTGCAATTACAGATTTTGGGCTATTCAAGCTGATCTTCAAATTTAAAGCTAGTATCAGACCATAAAATGTACGGTGCCCCGGCAAATAATTCGGGTCAGAGGCAAATCTATCACATTTTCCACTTAAATGTTTGACCATTGCTGCCAATATCCTTGTGATCATATCAGTGTGTAACAACGTTAACCAGTAAATCTAATTCTTATAAGCATAGTTATCCTGTATCGGCAGTTGAACTGTTTTGGCATCAGTTCTTAGTTGTCAGGTTAAAATATTGATCTTAGTGTGATTTTAAGTGCAACAAATTACTCTGGAAATGCACTCGATTAATAAAATGAATTCAGGTAGAAGCTATTTTCTGAGGATACTGGCTTGAAATTCCGTGCAAAATTCCAACTCCTATTTTAACTGAGACATTAACCCACTAATGAAATCCCTGTCCCTGCTTCAAAAAGGAGTTAACATCATTATTTCAGTTTTTAATGAATCGTATGTTAGAATATTTGCAAAGGGCCTTGAAATTTCAGACTTTGTCTTACGTTTGCTTTATCCACTGCTGTTTCCACCAGCTATTTGAATGACTGATGATATGTCTTACCAAGTGGAAAACCACTCTAATATTTGGAGCAGATTTTGTGGGAGTATTGTTAACATTACCGGCCAGGAAATAAATGGGCAGGTTTAGGTGTGTTGAAGTTAACAAAAAGAAATGCAATCCAGCGACATTTGTTTTGAAAGTTAGAGCCACAATAAATTTTAAAGCATTCAGTGAGCCCTACCCTGGAAGGCAATGTCCCCATGGAGATGGGTGGAGCTTCAAGAATTTCTAGGGGGTTATAAATTCATAGAATCACTGCAGTGGAAAAGGAGGCCATTCGGCCCATCGGGTCTGCACCAACCCTCTGAGGGAGTAAGGCCCTCACCCTATCCACCTGACAAGTTAAGTTCTTTATCCATCAGTCTGGCCTCAATAAAACTCGAGAGGGATTTGTAGGTATAGTATTATTTATTTTTAAACAACTTGCAAGGCTGACCCGCTCTATAGAGATTCAGTACACATGCAGTCTTCTGAAGCCCCAGAAATGAGTGAAGTCGGAGACAAAGAGAACTCTGCATATATCATTCAAATGGCATCAAGTTTCACATACAAGATTCCCATAGGTCATCCTGTACACCTCCTGACCTGGCCATATAACCTGATTGGCTCACTTCGCATTCCTCAACCCTGGGCATCCTTTTCACCACCCTGCACGAGGCTCCCTTCCCCCCTTCCCCCCCCCCCCCCTCCTAGCCATGCTTTGCTGAATCCCTTTGTTCTTTGTCTGTGAGCTCACTACCATCAGACTGGCTCACATCTACATTATTCTAACTAATAATCCTATTTTATATCACATTTGTTTTGTTCAATTCCTCACACCTTAACCCAGTAAGCCCATCTAACCTAACCTTTTGGACATTATGGGGCAATTGAACATCGTCAATCCACTAAACCTGCACATCTTTGGACTGTGGGAGTCATTCTTGTGTTTCAGTCATTCTTGACACATCTCCGCATCCTTGCGCAGTCATGTAGTTATGACTCGACGGCCGATTCCATGATCCGGGATCAGATCATTTTCGGGGTCCAGTCCAACTCCCTGCGGGAGCAGCTTCTCAAAATCAAACCGTTGACCCTCTCCATCGCCATCGAAATGTGGGTTGTCCATGAGCATGCCAGGAATCGTTACTCCCGCATTAGAGCGGCAGAAAATGCAAAACTAGTCTCCCACGAGGGATAAAGGGTGCAGGCCATAGCAAAAATGCAAGGCCTGAGCATCGAGGAGAGTGGCCGTTTTGCGCGCTTTTCCCGGGTCCCTACGCATGCGCGCCATGACCGGGTGGACGACGAGGCCGATGATCCTGATGCGCATGTGTGAAAGTCGGCCGACCGCACTGCGGATGCACGATGGCGCACCGAACGCGCTGACGTCAGCGTCATGACGTGTCCAAATTGTGGTTCCGCCCATTTAAAGTGGCAATGTCCAGCCAAAGGAAGGCGATGTCTACAGTATGGAAAGCCTGGGCATTACGTGGCCTTATGCAGGTCCGCACCTCCGACCAACAGCCAGCGATCCCAGCTGCAGCACAGATGTGTCCACTACGTACAACAAGGCATGCAAGATTCGGATCCTGACAGCCCAACAGACCCCGATGCTGACTGCCTCGAGTCTCCATATCGGGTGGGCATAATCACCCCGTGCGAGCTGGCCTCCACCGTGCCTGCAAACCGCCTTTCAATCCTCACTGTGGATCCTAACGATGAGTGGTGTGCTGTCATCACGGTTAACCAGTCTCGCATCCGATTTAAATTGCACACTGGCACATCTGCAAACCTCCTATCACATTCGGACCTCGACAGCATCTGAGACCAACCTAGCATTCTTCCACCAGCCTGCCAGCTCCTTGACTACAATGGCAATGCCATAGCTGCCAGTGGATCGTGTCAGCTAGGTGTATCTCACAAGACAATCAAAGTGACGTTACGATTCGAGATCGTCCGGCCTGACAAGGCATCCTTGCTCAGTACACGTGCATGCAAACTCCTAAATCTGGTCCAGCGCGTCCATGCCATGTCCTCGACACCGACGATTGCCTCGCCCAATGTAAATCTCCAGGCTGAGATAGACAACATTCTCACACAATACCACAACGTGTTTGATGGAATGGACACACTCCCATATCGTTACAAGATATTGCTCAAACCGAATGCCATCCCAGTCATCCATGGACCGCGCCAGGTGCCGGCCCCTCTCAAGGATCCTCTGAAAACGCCGCTACGAGAGCTCCAAGACCAGGGTATCATCTCAAAGGTCATGGAACCAACAGACTGGGTCAGCTCCATGGTCTGCGTCAAGAAGCCCTCTGGTGAACTCCGCATTTGCATTGATCCCAAAGACCTGAATCGCAACATCATGCGCGAGCACTACTCGATCCCCAAGTGTGAAGAGTTAACCTGTGAGATGGCTCATGCCAAATTCTTTACCAAGCTGGACGCCTCCCATGGGTTCTGGCAGATACAGCTGGATGAGTCCAGTCGGAAGCTGTGCACATTTTACACTCCGTTCAGCAGGTATTGCTACAACTGCATGCCTTTTGGTATCGTTTCAGCTTCGGAAGTATTTCATCGCATAATGGAGCAATTGATGGAGGGCATCGAGGGGGTGCGAGTCTATGTGGACGACGTGATCATTTGGTCCACGACGCCCGAGGGTCACATCGCTTGCCTCAAACAAGTTTTCCACAGGATACATGAAAATGGCCTCCAACTCTACAGGGCCAAATGCTCATTTGGTAGGTCCGCTATCAAGTTTCTGGGTGACCACATTTCACAGCAGGGTGTGCAACCTGACGCTGACAAGGTGCTGGCAATCAATGCCATGAAGACCCCAGAGGACAAAAAAGCGGTCCTCCGTTTCCTCGGGACGGTGAATTTTCTCGGGAAAGTCATTCCCAACATGGAATCACACACCACAGCCCTCCGATATCTCGCACAAAGGCGACAGTGTCCCAGTGGCTTCCCGCAAATCAAGCGGAGTCTGAAGTCGAAGCTCACCACAGCCCCAGTACTGGCATTCTTTGACCCAACCAAGGATACCAAGATATCCACAGACGCAAGCCAGGACGGCATTGGGGCGGTGCTTCTCCAGCAAGACGACTCCTTGTCCAGGGCTCCAGTGGCATACGCCTCCATGGCAATAACTCCGACTGAATAACGGTATGCCCAGATCGAAAAGGAGTGCTTGGGTCTCCTGACAGGAATAGTCAAGTTTCATGACTACGTATACGGCCTGCAAAAGTTCACGGTGGAAGCAGACCATAGGCCTTTATTCCACATAATCTAAAAGGATTTCAATTACATGACACCTCGGCTGCAGCGAATTCTTCTTCGTGACACCACTGTTTAAAAAAGGAGGTAGGCAGAGAGCGGGAAATTATAGGCCAGTGAGCTTAACTTCGGTAGCAGGGAAGATGCTGGAATCTATCATCAAGGAAGAAATAGCGAGGCATCTGGATAGCAATTGTCCCATTGGGCAGACGCAGCATGGGTTCATAAAGGGCAGGTCGTGTCTAACTAATTTAGTGGAATTTCTTGAGGACATTACCAGTGCAGTAGATAACTGGGAGTCGATGGATGTCGTATATCTGGATTTCCAGAAAGCCTTTGACAAGGTGCCACACAAAAGGTTACTGCATAAGATAAAGATGCATGGCATTAAGGGTAAAGTAGTAGCATGGATGGAGGATTGGTTGATTAATAGAAAGCAAAGAGTGGGGATTAATGGGTGTTTCTCTGGTTGGCAATCAGTAGCTAGTGGTGTCCCTCAGGGATCCGTGTTGGGCCCACAATTGTTCACAATTTACATAGATGATTTGGAGTTGGGGACCAAGGGCAATGTGTCCAAGTTTGCAGATGACACTAAGATGAGTGGTAAAGCGAAAAGTGCAGAGGATACTGGAAGTCTGCAGAGGGATTTGGATAGCTTAAATGAATGGGCTAGGGTCTGGCAGATGGAATACAATGTTGACAAATGTGAGGTTATCCATTTTGGTAGGAATAACAGCAAACGGGATTATTATTTAAATGATAAAATATTAAAGCATGCCGCTGTGCAGAGGGACCTGGGTGTGCTAGTGCATGAGTCACAGAAAGTTGGTTTACAGGTAGCATGGTGGTTAGCATAAATGCTTCACAGCTCCAGGGTCCCAGGTTCGATTCCCGGCTGGGTCACTGTCTGTGCAGAGTCTGCACGTCCTCCCCATGTGTGCGTGGGTTTCCTCCGGGTGCTCCGGTTTCCTCCCACAGTCCAAAGATGTGCGGGTTAGGTGGATTGGCCATGCTAAATTGACCGTAGTGTCCTAAAAAGTAAGGTTAAGGGGGAGGGGTTGTTGGGTTACGGGTATAGGGTGGATATGTGGGTTTGAGTAGGGTGATCATTGCTCGGCACAACATTGAGGGCCGAAGGGCCTGTTCTGTGCTGTACTGTTCTAAGTCTAAGTTCTAAGTCTAAAGTGCAACAGGTGATTAAGAAGGCAAATGGAATTTTGTCCTTCATTGCTAGGGGGATGGAGTTTAAGACTAGGGAGGTTATGTTGCAATTGTATAAGGTGTTAGTGAGGCCACACCTGGAGTATTGTGTTCAGTTTTGGTCTCCTTACTTGAGAAAGGACGTACTGGCACTGGAGGGTGTGCAGAGGAGATTCACTAGGTTAATCCCAGAGCTGAAGGGTTGGATTACGAGGAGAGGTTGAGTAGAGTGGGACTGTACTCATTGGAATTTAGAAGGATGAGGGGGGTATCTTATAGAAACATTTAAAATTATGAAGGGAATAGATAGGATAGATGCGGGCAGGTTGTTTCCACTGGCGGGTGAAAGCAGAACTAGGGGACATAGCGTCAAAATAAGGGGAAGTAGATTTAGGACTGAGTTTAGGAGGAACTTCTTCACCCAAAGGGTTGTGAAGATAGATAGTTTTTTGAAGAATAAAGGGATTAAGGGTTATGGTGTTCGGGCCGGAAAGTGGAGCTGAGTCCACAAAAGATCAGCCATGATCTCATTGAATGGTGGAGCAGGCTCGAGGGGCCAGATGGCCTACTCCTGCTCCTAGTTGTTATGTTTATGTTCTTATGTCTCTGCCGATTTGACTTCAAACTCGTCTACACACCGGGTAAGGAGCTGATAATCGCGGATGCCCTATCCTGATCCATCACCACGCTGTGTGAACAGAGCGACTTCATTTGCCACATTGAAGCACAGGTACAGCTTTGTGCCAGCAACCTCCCAGCCACTGATGAATGAGTTATACAAATACACGAAGAAACTGCCAAAGATCCCCTACTGCAGCGCGTGATGAAGCACCTCGCCCATGGCTGGCAAAAGGGCAGTGCCCCCAGTACTTCAACGTTAAGGACGAGCTGACGGTTGTTGAGGGGATCCTTCTTAAACTTGATAGAATCATCTTTCCCCAAAGCATGCAAAACATGGTGCTCAGACAGATCCATGAGGGTCACCTGGGGGTCGAGAAATGGCGACGCAGAGCTCGGCAGGCAGTTTACTGGATTGCCAACACTGTCCTCAACTGCACAACATGCCAAAAGTTTCAACCAGCTCAGCCCAAGGAAACGCTGCAACGGCACGAGATCGTGACCTCTCCGTGGTCCAAGGTGGGGATATACCTCTTTCGCACCAATGGGCGTGATTACGTGCTCCTGATCGACTACTTCTCCAGCTACCCGGAAGTGGTGAAACTGTCGGACCTCACGTTAAAGTCCGTCATCAAAGCCTGCAAAGAGACATTTGCTAGGCATGGGATACCACTCACGGTAATGAGTGACAACGGTCCATGTTTCTACAGCCAAGAGTGGTCCGACTTTGCACGATCCTACCACTTTAGTCACATCACATCCAGTCCCCATTACCCGGAATCAAACGGAAAGGTCGAGAAATGTGTCCACATTGTCAAGCAGTTGCTATTAGCATACAGGGCAACCCCTCTATCGACTGGTTTGTCTCCGGCGCAGTTGCTCATGAACCGCAACCTGAGGACGACTGTTCCAGCCATCCATGTTCCAGACCTTGACCACCTCACGGTGCTGCAGAAGGTGCAGTGATCCAGGGACCAGCAAAAGATCACGTATGATGCTCATGCCACGGATCTGCCTGCGCTGGCTCCAGACGATGTTGTTTGCGTTCAGCTGCCTGAGGGCGGCTGGTCAGCCCCAGCTGTTGTCATCAGACAGGCTGCTCCCAGGTCTTTCGTTATCCAAATGGCTGATGACTCCATTTTACGGCGCAACAGGATGGCGCTGCGTAAAGGTCCGTGCCAATCACCCGACCGCACTTCTCTGCATGCCATCACGCCTCCTCCGGACGTCTTGCACCACAAAGCCACCAATCTGGCAGCCATCCCGCCTGTCCAGGTGCCGGCGTCCCCCCTTCTATCTCTGTGGCGATCGACAGGAATTCGGCGCCCACCATAAAGACTGAATCTATAGACTTAAATCTTGTAAATTTTGTTCAGTTTGCTCTGTATCTGCATGATAGGCACCTTCCCATGTACATATGTTTATTCATTCCCCACTTGTACATAGTTATGCACATCCAGCCATGTTCCAAAATTTATTTTAAAAGGGGAGATGTCATAATATCCACTCATGTATATCATGAGAAGCAGACAGGCAGTGATTGACACACAGGATAACCAATGAACACAAATGACACAGAACAACCAATCACCAGACAGGACACCACCACTATAAAGCCCACAGGGCATTAAGGCTCTCCCTCTCTCACAGGACACGGCTAGGGAGATAGTCGCAGGGCACAGGCCAATGAACATCATCACCATGTGATAGAGAGCTAGTCTGGTCAAGCCAGTAGGAGGTTAATAGAGTGTCAACCCACAGCAGATTATGTACAGCAATCAACAGGTGCAATAAAACAGTGTTGGACCATCTCCTGTCTCGGAAACCTGTTTCTTGTTTTACTGCATCCAGTTGCAGTCGATGTTAGACCAACACAGATAACACATCACAGTCCACCCCATCCATATTAACCCCATTGGGGACAATGGGCAGGATCCAGACTTGCATAATTAAGTGAGCTTAAAAACCCACTTAATGATGTATACGCCAGATTGAACGGTCACCAGGCATCTCGCAGCCTCGCTGAGGTGACCCCAGCCCGGCACCGCTTCGCACTGATCCCCACAAATGGGGACTAGGTGGAATGGCACTTGTGATTAGAGTGATTAGAGGCCCTGGGAGATGTCGGCCTCTGGCCAGGTTGGCACTCCGGCAGTGCTAGTGCCACCCTGGAACCTTGACAGTGTCAGCCTGTAACTCTGACAGTGCCACCTGGATGCCAGCCTGACACTACCATGATGCTCAGGTAGCACTGTCATGGTAGCTGGGGCATTGACAGGCTGGCAGTGCCAAGGCATCAGACTGGCATTCTTCCCGTGCCAGGGATCAGGCTCATGGGTGCCCTGCCCATGAGATCTGGGGTGCAGGAGCCGCATCGGGGGTGGGGGAGGGGGGTCATGAGATTGGTGGTGCCCCAATCATCAGCTCCTCAGTGCAGGAAATTATACTAAGCACTGCCTCGGGAGGGCATTCCCCGTCGGGGGCCGAAATAGCAACAAAGTGCCATTAGATAGAGGGGGTGGCCATTCATGGCGCTAACAGACCCCGCTAATTCCGCCCACAACCAACTCTAGTTTTGTTTATCAAAATGCGTCCAAAATTTGGCTCTTCTTTCCAACTGACTGTATTTAATTCTTCCTCCATATTTTTGCAATTTCTGGGATTCTTGTACTATCCTCAAGAGTAATGGCCAATGCAACATATCTATTTCACTCCTGTTGTCAGGCGAAATGTCAGACACTTGGACCAGTTTGTTATTAAAATGTTTACCCAGGTGCCCTTACTTATGAGAAGAACAAAGGACAAAGCAGGTTTGCGGGTTAACCCAATTTTATTCTCACCCAACTCAGTTCACAAACAACTCTTAATTCTCTTATACAAAACAGCTCTTAAATTCTCAATAGCTATCTTTCTGAGACTACAAATACTCCTGTGTCTATGAACTTGATTGAGCCACCGGATCCAATTCACTGCGCTGTGCCAGATCTTCTCACCAATGTTGATCTCGCATGTCCTCTTCCATCGTCACGGCATTGCAGAGGTCAGATCGAGTATTCGCTGGGGGTGGTCTTCTAGTGTTTTCTTATCCTCCCTGTTCGCACCCTTCTAGAAGATTCTCTGTTCTTCACCCAATGAGGTCACTGGGCAGGGGTCACAACACCCAGTGGAGATGTCAATTCCCCAGATTGGAGTCAATAACCCCCCCAGGGATCCATCCTCGGGTGCGCTGATTGCACATAACCCACTCCCATATGTGGTGACGGCAGGAATTCGAGGTGCCAGAGCGTCTGCTCGAAATTGGGGAATACCCAACTACGGTCCTTATTTGGTTCAGGCCAATTATTTCCAATCCCAGCTTTCAAGACAAGTTTAGATTTGCCCTTGCTTGCCTCTGGCTAGTGTCTATGTTTATTCAATCTTAGTCTGTCCAAATTCCTATCAGGCCTGACTGCAGAGACTGATGGCTGCGGTTTAGTTTAGAATGTCCAATTCTGTCTGGCCACACTCCTCTGCCATTTCTTTGTTCCCCATAATTACTTACCCAGTTTCATTTCATCAGGGTCCAATGCTTTATTTTATTTCTCTGTTCTTTTTGATGTACTTAAAAAAAAATCTTAAGTCTGTTTTTATTGTGTCTCATTAGCTTGCCCTCATAGTTTAATTTCTCCTTCCAGATTTTGTTTTCGTCCATCTTTGTTGCATTCTGAATCTATTCCACTCTTGTGGCCTACCACTAACCTTTGCTAGCGTATATATTTCTGATTTCAACTAAATAACCACCTTAACTTCCTTGGTTATCCATGGTAGGTTCTTCCTCCCAAAAGCACCTTTCATCCGCATTGGAATGTATTTTTCCTGAGAGTCATGAATTATTTCCCTCAATGTCTGTCATTTCTCATTGTCTTGCTACTAATCTTTATGACCAGTCCACTTTGGCCAATTCCATCCTCATACCTTTGTAATTCACCTTCTTTAAGCTTAACACTGATATTTCAGTCCCAATTTTCTCATGCTGGCGCTGAATGCTAAATCCTATCAAACTGTGATCACTACTTCCTAGGGGATCCCAAGGAAGAGATCATTTATTAAACCTACCTCATTACACATTACCAGATCCAAGACAGTTTGATTCCCTAGTTGGCTCCATAACACATTGTTCCAAAAGAACTATCCCAAATGCGTTTGATGAACTCAGTCTCTCAGCAGCCATTTCCAATTTGATTAGCCTAACCTATATGAAAATTAAAATCGCCCATGATTAATGCAGTGCTCTTTTTACATGCATTGTTATTTCTTGATTAAACTCTTTTCTACAGTGTAGCTACTTTTCAGGGGCCTATACAATACTCCTCCCTCTCCCTTCCTTTTGGTATTTGTCACCTCCACCCAAATCAACTCCACATCCTCTGAGCCTAGGTCGCCCCTCAGAATGATATTTCTTTCTTCACTATTAGCAGTGCGACCCTACCATCTTTTCCTTCCTACCTATCCTTCCTAAATGTCAAATAACCCTGAATATTGATTTTCAAACTTTGTAGTGTGCCCTTTTTACATGCAATTGTTATTTCTTGATTTAAACTCTTTCCTACAGTGTGGCTACCTTTAGGGGGCCGATACTTTTTTTTTATTTTATTTTTTTTTATTAATATTTTATTATATTAAAAATATTTTTTTTTATTTTATTTATTTTTTTTACTGTACTCTTACCACACTCTTCCTTCATTTTGGTATTTGTCACCCCCACCCAAATCGACTCCATACCTTCTGAGCCTAGGTTTCCTCTAGAACTATATTTATTTCCTCTCTATTAGCAGTGCTACCCCACCACCCTTTCCTTCCTGGTTGTTCTTCCTAAATGTCAAATAACCCTGAATATTGATTTTCCAACTTTGATCTCCTTGCAAACCTGTCCGGGATTCTCCGACCCCACGCTGGGTCGGAGAATCGCTGGGGAAGGCGTGTATCCTGCCCCCGCTGGCTGCCGAATTCTCCAACGCCGGCATTTTGGCGGGGGAGGGAATCATGACGGCTGCTGGCAGTGGCCCCACCAGCAATTCTCCGGCCTGCGATGGGCTGAGTGGCTGCCCATTTTTGGCCAGTCCCGCCGGCGTAAATCAAACAAGGTCCTTACCGACGGGACCTGGCTCCACAGGCGGTTTGCAGAGTTCTTAGGGGTCGGGGGGATTTGGCCCCAGGGGGGGTCCCCATGGTGGCCTGGCCCGCGATCGGGGACCCCCGATCCGCAGGCCGGGCTGTGCCGTGGGGGCACTCTTTCCCTCCGCACCGACCGCAGTCAACCTCCGCCATGGCTGGTGCAGAGATGAACCCCCTGCGCATGCGCTGGGATGACGCCAGCACATGCTCGTGCTGGCCGGCAGAGGCCTTTCCGGCGCGGTGCCAAACACTCCAGCGCCAGCCTAGGCAGGATTCCGCGCCTTCGGGGCGACCTGACGCCGAGTGGTTCACACCACTCCTCAGCTCTGGAGTGGCCCACCCCGCCGGTTTGCGGAGAATCCTGCCCATAGTCGAGTAATGGCTATCAATCAAAACCATTTAATGTTATTTGTGCAGTCAGTTCAATTATCTTTTTTTATGCTACGCGCATTAAGATGCAGAACTCTTAATTTTGTTTTTCGACCACTTTTCCTTACACCCATCACATTTCTAGGAACAATAGAGTCACTGTTTGTTTTTTGCTTTTTAGTCACATGGCATTCACTGATGCTTTCACTTTTTCTGCCTTTTGTTTCTAACCCAGTTTTCATTTCCTCCTAACTCCCTGCTCAGGTACCCATCTCTAATGGGCAGGCGAACACAGTTATCCTGATGGAGGACAGTAGGTTCATGCTGCACAGTGCCACAGCCACTCTGCTGGGGTGTTCCTCGGCAGCAATGTTCCCACTAAGCTGTGAGGATGTGCGGCCACATAGCAGCCTGAAAGGTACCAGGCAAGACTTCTTCCGTGATAAATAATGTATATGCATGGCCACACAAAAAGAAAGTGCTGCAAAAAAGTGGACCAAGCACAAGGTAGATTTTGAAGGTAACAATGGTCAGTAATCCTAGTAATGTGTTGGAGGACCGGTTTCTGGACTGCTGTGATACGCAGGTCCCTTAGAGCACTGGTGTCCGTGGCCAGGATGACAACAAGCTGAGATTGTTCAACTGGAGTTTTCACTGCCACACTTAGACTGTGTATGGTCTCAGCTGACCTTTGAGATATTGGCTATCAGAAGCAGCTGCATCCTGATTGGGTACCCAAGTGTTATGGAGTTGGCCACCACTTTCACACTGAAAAGAATGTGTCCTCAGCTCTGTGTAAAACCCTGTGCAAAATTGATTCCGGACTCATCCATGCTCCTTGACAGTAACTGCAGGCATTCTGGCAGGCCTGCCAATGCATCAAACATTTCATTGTCCATGTCTATCAGCATTTTTCTGTTTACCAACGCATCAAAATCATAATTGGAGACCTTCGATCCAGAACGCATCTATGATTTTATCTTCCATGGAGCCAGCCCCTGCACAAGCCTTTCACTTCACAGCAGCACTGTTTGGCTAGGTTGCATTCCTTGGGTATCTGAAAGGAGAAAGGCACAAGGTGAGTGGTGGGGAAAAGGGGAAAGCACAAAGTGCGCATTTGCACCATCTGTAACTTGTAAATCAAAAGAGATTGTTTAATGAGGGGGACATGGGACATGAGAAGGAGGATTAGCTGGGATCATACCATCATCAACTCGCCAAGCCTCTTTTGACAGCACCGTCCAAATCTTGGAACAACCAGGGCAGCAGATATATGAGAACATCACCGCCTGCATGTTCCCATGTAGGCCTCACACCATCCTGACTTGGAACTATATTGCTGTATCTTCACCATTGGTGGGTCAAAAAGCTGCCAGTCCCTTCCTAATGGCACAGTGCATGTACCTACACCAGGTGGACTCCAATGGTTCAAGGAGGCCTTCTTGTTGCCTTAAGCACCCCCTCAAAGGGAAATTAAGAATGAACAACAAATGGCCTTGCCAAAGAAGCATACATCCTATGAAAATATATTTTTTAATTCTTTCAGCCCTGTCCTAGCCACTCCAAATATGAAAACCATTGTCTCCTTGATTAGTTTGAGGACATGCCTTTGTGCATGTCTCCCATTGATTGGGTGCTGCTACTCTGGATTATTCCATCACCTTGTCTCATAGAAGGAAGTGTGCCAGTGAGTATCCTGCAATGATTTTGGATGATATGATGGTCACGGTTGAATAGTTGGCAATGTGTGTCAGGTGTGAGATGTGGGTGTGAGGATTGGAGAACCTTGTGAGGGTGAGGTGAAACTACAATGGTGAAGCATATGTCTTGATTGATGAGGGTTGGTGTTAGGTGAGTGATGAGGATTGTGGTGCATTAAGCAGTGTGTGAGGCTAGTGGGATGTGACATTGGACTAACCTTGACCACTTGTGTGAAGTCATTCAACTTTTTCTGGTGCTGCATCCAGGTCCTTGGGACTACACTCCTAACATTGACCTGCACAGCTATCTGCTCCCATCGCCCCCTCAGAGTTTGTCTGGAATACCTTCTGACCCCATGCAGATTGAGGACCCGTTTCTTTCTGTCCACTTCCTGCACCAAGGCCTCCAATGCTGCTTTGGAGAACCATGGAAACTGCTCTCTGGCATGTTGTGCCTTTCCTGTTTCTTTCCCAGGACAATTCCAGAACCTTCTGCCATCAGAACGTAGTTCTACTTTATGGGGTACAGGTTTGCTTTAAGTAGCACAAGGGAGTTCGAACTTATGCTTACCTTTCAAGATTGTGTGCCTCCACCCAAGCATGCGAACACGCAACAGCGCACCTTCTGCTGACTGTAAGCTGCAGTAACGTAAATGAGCATGCAACATGAAGTTTGCATGATGCCAGCTTCGCAACACGTGTTCAGATTTGTTTAAGTGAGTGGACGCCAAGATGGCAGATGGAATATAGTGTGTGGAAGAGTGGTTATTTACTTCTGTCATAAGAATGGAAAGGAGGAAATTATTTTTTAAAAGGAGGAAAACACGTAAATGTTGATGTTCAAAGAGACTTACGTGTGCCTATACACACCCACAGAAAGATAGCATGCACATGCAACAAGCAGTTAGGAAGGCAAATGGCATGTTGGCCTTCTTTGCAAGGGGGTTGGGCTACAGGATAAATAGGTCCTGCTACAATTGTACAGGGTTATAATGTATCTGAAGTACTATGTGTAATTTTGATTTCCACCTTTAAGAAAGGCTAAACGTGCCTTGGAGGTGTACTGTGAAGATTCATTGAATTGGTTCCTGGGATGAGGCGATTGTCCGATATTGAGAGGCTCAGTAAATTGGGTTTCTATTTACTGGAGTTTGGAAGAATGAGAGGCAATCTTATTGAAACGGGCCTTAATAGGGTAAATGTGGAGAGATTGTTTCCACTGGTCAGGGAATCTAAAACATGGGAGCTTACTCTCAAGTTAAGGTCATTTAGGACTGAGATGAGGGGAAGACTATTTGCCTCAAAGTGTTGTAGATCTTTTGAATTCTCTACTCCAGAGAATTTTGGATGCTGCATAGCTGAATACATTTAAGTTTGGAATAGACAGATGTTGGTGTCTCGGAATCAAGGGAAATGGAATTGGGCAATGAAGAGAGCATTAGATGATTCCTTGTTGTGCAGGGGTACGGAGAAAAGGCAGGAGAATGGCACCAGGTCATGATGCTCGTTTGGAGAGCCGGTGCAGACAAAATGGTCCACATTGTCACCTCCTGCGCTGTAACAATTCTGTGAAGTGGAGTTGAAGACTAACGTTAGCCATGATTGTATTGACTACCGAAGCAAGCTTGACAGATGTGTACTCCTGCTCCTATTCCTTGTTTTTTTTGGCCAGATAAATCACACACTGCCTTTTGGGTTGGAACTAATTTTGACCCCATGGTGTTACAAAATGATATTATAGATGCATTAGCATTCAGAAGATGGTCAGAGTAGAAATACTACTACTAAGGATTGAGCCATGGTGGAGTTATGCTAGTATTACATATTACAGAATTATGTAAAATGTAGAGCACAGAAGCAGGGTATTCAGGCCAACTATTTCATGCCAGCGTTTCTGCTCCATACCAGCCTCCTTCTACCTTATTTCATCCAACTCAATCAATATATCCTTCCATTTCTTTCTGACTCGTGTCCATCTAGCTTCCTTTTAAATGCATCTATGTTAATTGGCTCCTTGCTGTATTAGTTCCATTTTATAATCAGCCTCTGGGCAAAAAAAGCTTCTCCTGAATTCCATACTGATTCATATGTGATTATTTTCTATCAGTGAACCCCAGTTTTGGTTCCTCCCCCCACCTCCGCCACAAATGAAAATATCTCCACTCGTGAAAAGGGGTCATATAGTCTCAAAATGGTCACTGTGTTCTTCTTCACTGATGTTACCAGAGTTTATCCAGCATTTTCTGTTCTGTATCTCCTCTATGTTTACCCGATCAAACCCTACCTCTATCAGGTCACTCCCCACATTTATCTTCATGTCCCTCGTGGTTCAGTTGGTAGCACTCTCGACTTTGAATCACAAGGTTCCAGATTCAAGTCCCACTCGGGGTTGGAGCATAAAAAATCAATTGAAGCTGACACTCCAGTGAAGTACTGAGGAAGTATTGCATTGTCAGAGATACAGCGTTTCGATGATTCATTAAAGGGAGGCCCCAAATGCCTGCTCAGGTGGGGGTAAAAATCCCAGTTCAACTATCCCAAAGAAGAGCAGGTTGTCCTGGCCAATATTTATCTCTAGTGCCTCTATCTTTGGCAGCTTTCCCTCTTGTTCGACATTGTTTATACCTTACCAGAGCTTGGTCAGCTCTGTGTTAAATACCACCTGATGTGGTTCAAGTTGGCTGCCGTGTTTCCAATGCAGTGCTTATACTTCAGAAGTGTTTTATTCACTTTAAGGCATTTTGACATTTCTATTGGTCATGAAAAACATGAAAGAAATGCAAGTCCTTCTTCATGTTTTGAGAAAAGAGTCCGAGTTTGTTCAATCTTTGGTATCAGCTCTCACTTCTGGTATAATTTTCATTAGTTTTTTTGGCACTTCCTCTAGTGCCTCTGTCTTTGGCAGCTTTCCCTATTAGACATTGTTTGTGCCTTACTGGTCAGCTCTGTGTTAAACACCACCTGGTGTGGTTGAGGGCCCCCATCAGTAATCCATTAGACTTCTTAATTGCTTGCTGTACCTGCATACTAACTTGTGACCCATGTATGAGAACCTAGATCCCTCTGCATCTCTAAATTCTGCAGCTGTTTGCTATTTAAGTAATAACCTATCGTTTTATTCTTCCCGCCAAAATGAACAACTTCACATTTTCCCAAATTATACTCCACCTGCCAGTTTTTCTGCCCAATCACTCAACTTCCTTATGTCCTCTTCACAACCTTTCCTACCTCCCTTCATGCCATCTGCAAATTGAGCTACCGTGCCTTCACTCCCCTCACCCAACTTTATATCATTGATATAAATTGTAAGAAGTTGAGGCTCCAGGACAGACCCCTGTGCAACTTCTCTCATCACAAATTGCCAATCAGAAGAAGACCCATTTTTGCATGCCTTCTGTTTTCTGCCAGCCAACTAATCTTATATCCATGTTAATATGTTACCCTCTACATCATGTTCTTTTATTTTCCGCAATAATCTTTGGTGGAGCACCTTATCAAACGCTTTCTGGAAATTCAAGTACAGTGTGTCTACAGGCTCCCCTTTATCCACAGCGCATGTTACTCCATCAAAGAACTCCAATAAATTGGCTAAACATTATTTCCCTTTCACAAAACCATGCCAACTCTTTTCGATCAACTTCAGTCGTTCTAAGTGCCCAGCTATCACCTCCTTCATGATCGATCACTTTCCCCTTGACAGGTGTCAAGCTAACTGTTCTATAGTTTCCTGTTTTCATCCTCCCTCCCCTCTTGAATAGAGGGGTTGCATTTCCAGTTTGATTGGAACCTTTCCAGAATCTAGTGAATATTGTATAATTAACATCAACGCATCTACTATCTCATTAGCCACCTATTTTAAGACTCTAGGATGAAACCACTCAGGACCCTGTGACTTGTCAACCCACAGCTCCATTAGTTTTCTCAGTACTGCTTCCCTAGTGATTGTAATTTCACCAAGTTCCTGGCTCCCCTCCATCTCCTGATTTACAGCTATTATAAGAATGTTCGATAGTGAAGACAAAAGCAAAATATTTGTTAATTCCATCTGCCATTTCTTTATTGTCTGCTATTAACTCCCTGACCTGAATTTTATGATACCCAGGCAGGCACGGGCCCAACCCGTAATCTTTGAAAATCAAGTGAGAAGATGTTGGGCATGTGTCCGACGTTATTGTGCCCTCGATTCAGCCGGCGGGCACAAGTTGGAAGCGTGACCACCGACAATCAAAATGCCAATTGAAATGAATGAAACAGCAATTGACTGGGATTTTACGTTGCCTGATTGCCTTTATGTTTGATGGGTGTGCCAATTGGCCTGGTGACCTTTATATTTTAGCTGCAGCCTGGATCCAGGTTTGGATCCGGACTGAAATAACATGCCATAACATTTACATTGTTGGGCCTCCTCAGCTTTTATACTGATGATGAGGAAAAGCCGGCCTGTACCAGGATCAGTGTGATCGGTAGTCCTGGTTAGGACTTTTGGACTATAAACCATGTTGTGTCCCTTACTTTTATTGTTGAATTAACCTTTGTTTGAACTTACCTTTTTTGGGCCTCCTGAGCTTTCATAAATGGCTTACATTAAAGTTCATTGTTAGGCGGTAATTAATTGTAAAGTGTTGTAGGCCATTAAAAGGTGCTATCCAAATGCAAGTTCTTTCTTGCCGTCTTTATATAGAAGCAGAAATTAATCACAATACATTGTACGATAAAGGAAAAAGAAAGCAATTTTCCATTTTAAGTTACTGAAACCTACAATGTCTGTCATATTAATGTCAGTAAATTACAAATATTATTTTCCTCACGAGAAAGATCTTCAAAATCATTTTTGAAATAACCTTCTGTGATGTAGTTCACTGCGATTGTGTGACATCCTTTTTTTCTTCAATAGCCATACAAATCCAGTGTTGGAGGAAATCACTTTATCTTGGATGAAAACTAATTAAGAAGCACTTATTCCAGCAGTGCCTTGTCTAGAGATGTAAATTCCATCAGTGCATAGTTCATAAATAACAAAGTACTGGTACTCATTTGTTTTTTATGGAACTATGCAAAAAAATGTAATCTTGTTTTGCATTTCATAAACAAAGGCTGCGATCACAGAAAATGAGGCTTATTGCCTATTTTATGAGGATGTGAAATTGAACTGAAATATTTCTTCACAGACAGCAGAAAATGTTTGTTAGAATAGATTTGAGGGGAATATTTTTGATGCATATTAAGCTACATTTGTGATATTTATGCCATATGATTTCTTTCAGCGGGTTTAAATATTTTAGTGGTGCTTAAAAATAGCCCTACATGTACTTCCTAATCAGTTTACAAAATAAAATTTTCATCTTCCTTTATAACTAGAATCATCATTGTGAACACAAATAATTTATGATAGAGAGGCCTGAATTCTTGAATGGTTGCACTGATTGGAGACTTGGAAAACAGTTGCTCAGTAAAATGAACTAAAAAATGTGGCAGTTTAGATTAGGCTTGTTACAGTTCCATAGGTTGAAATAACTACTTTATTATCCTTTGACTAACTACAATACCTCCACAGTAAGGAAGTATTATAGTAAGTTGATATAGGAGTTTTTTACTTGATATCTGGCGTTCGCTTTGTAAAATCTGTGAATTATATAAGTAAATCCTTGCAGTTATAAATAGTGAAATACACTGTTGTCATAGAACATAGAACATAGAACAGTACAGCACAGAACAGGCCCTTCGGCCCTCGATGTTGTGCCGAGCAATGATCACCCTACTTAAACCCACGTAACCCGTATACCCGTAACCCAACAATCCCCCCATTAACCTTACACTACGGGCAATTTAGCATGGCCAATCCACCTAACCCGCACATCTTTGGACTGTGGGAGGAAACCGGAGCACCCGGAGAAAACCCACGCACACACGGGGAGGACGTGCAGACTCCACACAGACAGTGACCCAGCCGGGAATCGAACCTGGGACCCTGGAGCTGTGAAGCATTGATGCTAACCACCATGCTACCGTGAGTCATGCTGTTCCATTTTTCACATGACAGGTTAGGTCACCTGAGTCAGGTAAATAATTTTGAAGTTGTGATTCTTTGAAAGCTCCCACTTGATGGGAGGCTCTTGGAATAATCAGTAGTAAATGTTCAGTGGAAAACGTTTTATTGAATGTCGCACCAAAATTCGGCCCTTAACTATAACTTGGATAAACACTTTGTGTGTCGTACTAAAATATAGGGTGGGATTCTCCGACCCCCCCCCAAACCGGGTCAGAGAATTGCTGGGGGTCGGCGTGAATCCCGCCTTCTCCGGCCCCCCAAAAGTCAGCGAGACGTGAGTCGCGCCGCCGCCTTGGAGAATGGCGGGGACCGGCGCAACTCAATAGGCCCCGGGGCTGCCCGGATTCTCAGGCCCGCGATGGGCCGAAGTCCCGCTGGTTTTTTGCCAGTCCCGCCGGCGTGGATCAGACTAGGTCCCTTACCGGCGGGACATGGCGGCGCGGGCGGGCTCCGGGGTCCTGGGGTGGCACAGGGCGATGGGGCCCTGGGGGGTGCCTCCACGGTGGCCTGGCCTGCGAACGTGGCCCACCGATCCGCGGGCGGGCCTGTGCCGTGGGGGCACTCTTTTCCTACGCGTCGACCGTGTCAGCCTCTGCGATGGCCGACGCGTAGGTGACCCCCCCCCCTCCCCGCACATGCACGGGGATGATGTCAGCAGCCGCTGATGCTCCCGCGCCGGCCGGCAGAGTCCCTTCGGCTCCAGCCGGCGTGGCGCCTAAGGCCTTCCACGCCGACCGGCGGGGCGCAAACCACTCCAGCGCCGGCCTAGTCCCTGAAGGTGCGGAGGATTCCGCACCTTTGGGGCGGGCCAACGCTGGAGTGTTTCACGACACTCCGTCCCGCCGGGACCTCCTGCCCGCCGGGTACGGGAGAATCCCACCCATAGTTTATCTGCCACAGATTAAGCTGAAATTAAAGTGGTGTTGCAGTCCTTAAGAATGAAAAATGCTTGAGTCATTAAAAATCCCATCTGCAATGTTGCTTATTTTTAGGGCATTTAAAGTTTAAGTGCTCCATCATCCTTCAATGTTTTGTTTTATCTGAGATAAAAGTGGGAGCTGGGAAGAGCTTTTTATTCAAAATATTATTGGTGGCGCAAGTTGCAATGAAAAGATTCAAGTTTGTGCAAGGGAGATCAATTTCGGGGAGGACTTGTTTATGTACTTAGGCACACACTAGCCTGTAGTCATTGCTTCTGAGTTGCTGAAAATCACAGAACCAGATCCCAGAAAGAGAAAGTGAGTTCAGTGGAATGCAAAAGTTGTGCAAAAAAAGGTTTCTCTTGAGGCCAGTTGTGTGGTATTGCACATTTCTGTTCAGAATCAGCATCCTACAGAAATGCATTTACAAATCACACGGACATGAGCTTTGTGACACTGATTGCTATTTTCTCCAAGTTGAATTACAGTCACAAAATGACTGCCAACAAGCTGTAAACTCCCGTCTTAAATACAATGCCCCTGATATTCCACATTGAAAACGGAACGTCGCATCTGATGCAGCTCAAATTACAGGAACGATTTTTGAATGAAAGATTTCTAATACTGAATCAGTGAAGCTTTGTAACTTTCAAACGATCTTTGTGGCTTCAAATATACCCTAAAACTGATATAAAAAAGTATTCCAGGAGATTCCTACTAATTTGTGATACAACAGTTAAGTGAAGTAAGAGCTGGACTGTTGTTAATTCCATGAGACCACCTTCACCTTTAGCCTTTTCGGAGCTAAAGTTAATCCTTTTATGCCAAGTAAATCACATTTTTAAAAGTGTTAGATGGTCAAAATTGTAGAAACAAAATATTGTTTTTAAAATAATTTAATTACTAAACATTTTAATGTTGAAAAATGAACTTTTTTGGGGCGTATGATGCAGAGATGTTCCAGTTCGCAAAGAGTTAAAGGAAGTACTAATTTATTCAGACTAATTTTCTAAGAATAGAGTAAAGTAGGATATATAAGAATGACTTTTTTTCCTCTTTTTGACATTAGATAAAAGCAGCTATTAATTTTATCTGATGGCTGTAAATGCACCAGTGTGGAATCTTATTAATATGAGTATTGTAATTAGTTGTTCATATAGAACACTTAATCAGATATGGAAATCAAACTACTAGTATAATCTTGCAAGCTTTTTAATTAGTTTTCTCTATTGGTATCATCATAGCGGAGCTTGGCAAAATGTTCTCCCAACATCTGATGGAGGTACTTTCGAGTTCAGTCTAACAGCTAGTGTTAACTCATTTTTTTTTCTCTATTTTGTGTTAGCTCATTTTTGTAGTACCTTCATCATTTGAGCATTTATATCAAGCACTGAAAGTGGCACCATAAAAGTTTCTTTCCCTAATGTTGATGTTATCTTTCTCAGATTGTGGGATGATTTTACATTACTCGCCATGTGAAAGCTCTGGGCATTAATGGGCAGTATGTTCATAGACACTTTTGACATCCCACAACTCAATCATTTTCAACATATTTGCAAAGCGATTTATTATCTATTACTCGAGCAATTTAAAATACTGTGCAACCTATATTATTTGCAATAAGAAGAGAGCCTCCCCTTATGGATAATGGAAATTAGTGAGGATCAAATATTGATAAATTTTAGTTTTGCACACATTGTGCAGCAAATCACTAGGCAGAAGGGTGAAAGAAAATACAACATAATTAACATGAATGTGATCTTTCATGGGTGACGAAGGTGATTTATAGTAAGGGGAGATCTTTGCCATACCTCTTTCTTGCTCAATGTTGGGAAGATTGAAGCCATCATCTTTGGCCCTTGCATCACATGCCACACCCTCATCTCCGACAATACTTCACTCCCTTCACAAATTGCTACAAAAGGATTCAAACTTAGCGATTTTTGTCTGAAATATATGCCTGGGCCACTTAGAAAAATGGCACAACATGAAGTACCTTGCAGATTGGGTGCAGGGACCTGGTGCTGCTAAATTGGTTTATGTGTTTGAAACCTACGCAACAATGTTAAATTTCAGTCCTGATGACACTTCACTGTTTCTCAGTAAGTTTACATATAAATATAAATAAAACACCTTTTAAGTCACACAGAAACAAGCTGTAGATGATTGCATATTTCATAATTTCATTAGATCAACAAGCAGCCATATATCGATATTGAATAGATAGACAATCTTTAACAATGGCCAAGCTTTTTGTGATTGAACAGTATCCTTCAGGCCAATTAATGTGTTTGTACATTAGGCACCCCATTGTGCTGTTTTAGAAATTCATACTCTCTGAATCCCTTGCAGTCATACAAACCAGGTTCTGAATGGCTGACTGCCTTTTTGAGCAATTCTCGTTTTGGTTATAACGTACATGCTGTCTCTAGCCACAAATAGACCAAATCAGAAATGTTATACGGACAAATATTTTGACTCCAGTCTATCTCTGTACTTCAAGTTTTGTACCTTAAGCTTTCTAGTGACAATACCTTTGCATAGGTGTAAAAAGAAATCTTCTTTTTCCATGTGGTTCAGCTTGTAATAATGAATTGCCAGCCAATTACAATAACTAATTAGTACTCCATTCATTGCAATGACATTGTACTATACACACAGTAAAAAAAAAGTGGTATTTTAAATATATAATTTAATTGCTAAATATTTGGTCTGTGAAACACTGTTAGAAATGTGGAAGTACAAATAACTCATCTATTGTACACCAAATATGGTGGATAAGTGGAAGTACAAATAACTCATCTATTGTACACCAAATATGGTGGATAAGCATAACTGACAGATTTTAATATCTGTCCTTTCAAATGACTTTTTAGTTTGATTCCATTCGACCTTCCCTGTGTTCAACGAGAATGTTCTTTGCTGCATCTCTTTTCAGTTATTTAATTCTCAGTCCTGATGGGTGCTGCCCCTTATAAGACGTTTTTCAAATATTGCTGTTTGACAGGATACATAATTTGCAAATACCCATTCAATGATTTGCTGGGGGTTGTAAAGTTTTAGTAACTAGAGGTTAGCCCATTAATGCTGGCCAGCACAGTGGAACAGTGGTTAGCATTGCTGCCTCACGGCGTCAAGGTCCCAGATTCGTTCCCGGCTCTGGGTCACTGTCCGTGTGGAGTTTGCACTTTCTCCCCTGTTTGCGTGGGTTTCGTCCCCACAACCCAAAGATGTGCAGGGAGGTGGATTGGCCATGTTAAATTGCCCCTTAATTGGAAAAAATGAATTGGGGACTCTAAAATTTTATTTTTTTTGAAGTTCTCGGTGAGCTACAAAAATCATTTGTTTGGAACTGACAATTTATGCTGATGAAGAAGAAAGCACACTCATATCAGCTCATAAGCTTCCCTAAATAATAGCATCATTTGATACTGGTTTTGAAATATTCTAAAGTCAGAAAATGTACTAAGGCTCTTAAGTTCCTTAGTAGACACTTTACTGACCAGTGTCAGAACAATTTGGCAATGTAGAGAACCACCAGTGATGGTAAATAGTGGTGGTAACCTCCTTCGCCAATTAATAAGACCATTGATGAAACTTTATATCAACTTCTCTTTCCCACCCTAACCCCACATACATTGATTCCTTTAGGTCCCCAAAACTGTATTGATCTCAATCTTGAATAAGCTCCTCAGCTGAGCGTTCACATGAAAAAATGAAAATCGCTTGTCACGAGTAGGCTTCAATGAAGTTACTGTGAAAAGCCCCTAGTCGCCACATTCCGGCGCCTGTTCGGGGAGGCTGTTACGGGAATCGAACCGTGCTGCTGGCCTGCCTTGGTCTGCTTTCAAAGCCAGCGATTTAGCCCAGTGTGCTAAACAGCCCCTAAACATTCCCATGGAGAAGAGAAATCCAAAGATTCCCAACCCACTGAGTAGAAGAAGTATCTCCTCTAGTACAGAACTTGAATATTGCTGACGAGACATGTTGCCAAATCTTTTCTCTTGCATTCAATGGGACAGACACAGGAGGAAAGGGTGCTCATTAGTTGGTTAGTCAACTCTGATTAGCTGAGATGTTTCCATGAAGATAGCCACAAGGAACGATAAGTGACCCAAATTCCCAAGTAACACATATAAGGCGCAAGACTTGAACCTGCTCCATTTGTTTGCAAAGAATGGATCCCTGCTTATGAATGTCTGTCGCTTCTAGCAAGGGTAAATGAGCAACGTTACGCGTTTGACTGATTACCTTAAATTGGTTGCTTATGTAGTTTTGGGCACACTCGGGGTTTTTCAGAAAGTGCTATTCAATCACAGAATCACATCTAACAGTGGACCTTTTGATTTTGGTTTTGCAAATCAGGACTGCTTAAATACAGTCTGTACTCTGCCTATTACAAACAATCAAAGGAATATGCTATTTTACGATCAGCCATGCTGGGAGGTATGCCATTGCACCGACACTGAAATTCACACACGATATTGCTCAATTGTGTGGTAGACAGTACATCCTTTTGATTGTTCGTGAAAAATACTACTGTGTCACCACTGCATAATAGCAGTGTGAGATGACTTCCTGAACATGTTGTTCAAATTTGTTTTCGATATTTTGCCTTTACAGGGTAATTTGAGATAGACAGGGTACTTTCAAGCCCCAGGAGTGGTAATTTTTGATGCATTGGGTGTATGCATGATAGATGTTGAACAATGATCCAATCGAGATTGCTATTGTCCCACTTTGTAGCTTTGATGTGCTCTATTTCTGTCTCAAGCGTACAAGGTGAGCAAATGGCGAAAATGCCCCATTTATAAGATTCCTGTTGAAGCCAGTCTTATTGCATGTGGAGTTCTACGAATCCGAGAATGTATATAACTGGTGTAGGTAGGAGTAATTTGCACCAGCAAGTCAACATCGAATTGTCTCTCGCTAAGTGAAATTTAGGACTGAATTGGGAAGCATATCATAGGACATTGCCCAGGGAATTGACGGTAAGTCGAGCATAAAGTACATCTTTAAACATTTATTCCTGATATGTGGGCAGCACTGGCAATGACGGTATTTATTGCCCATCTCAGGTTTCTCTGAAAAAATGCAAGTGGGCTCTCTCTTCACCCATTAATTTGGTATAGTTCGTAAAGATATGATGCAACTGAGCACCTTAACGTACCTCTGAATGGGTCTATTAGCAGTCAACCATATGGGTTACAGGACTGGAGTCACAGACTGTCAATGGTTTACTCCCCTGTAGGATATTAGTGAATAATTTGGATTCATACAGCAATCCAAGAGCACACCCATCCTTTTATTTCTAAAGGATTGTGGATGCTGCCAATCTCATGAACCATTAAGGCAATGAAAGTATCTTTCAGATGCCAAACCCTGACTAAGCTCCAAATGAGGCAAGCAGGAAACACAAGAACATTTATGGCTGGAAATACACTGCTCACCATATTGGAAAAGGGACGAAAGTGCCATAAAATGCCCACATCTGCAAAAAGAAACATTGGGCCTTGAGCATATAAGAGGGCCGACTGCTTATTTGACACCACCACGATGAAACCAGTTGGCAACGTCTGGGGAGGGAATCAGCAGCCTGTATTTTTAAAATTTTGGGTTAGGAGGTGCACACTGTCCTCTCCCAGGTCAACATTCCAATAGATTTATTTCTAAAACATAGTATTTTAGTAACATGCAGTCCAAAGATGTTGTGCTACCTTTTCACTGAAACTTGAAATATTAGATTCTTAGATTGGATAAATATTCAATCCTGTTCCAATTTAAAGCACTGATTTATAAATAAACAGTCCCAGCAATGAACCTTAAGAGTGTTCACTAAAATTTGCCAACAGGGGCAGCATGATGTGATACTTCCATAATCTTTCTCTAATATTGCTTTAATTTGCATGAAGTACAGAAATTGCATGATGGTAGTGTAAAATTATCCGGAAGCTTCTTTGAACAGTGGATACTTCCATCTGGCTACACGTTTAGATAAGTTGAAGTATAGCCCGTAGTCCCATTTGATCCAATTAATATCCTTTCTCCCTCCCAATCAGCCAGGAGAGATTCCCAAATGAAAGACAAACTCTCAGCCAATCTATAAGTCATTATAAATGCCCAATTACCTGTTTCAAAAACTGAATTATTATATGAAACAAGGGTGATTTTAGAAAATATTGAAAATATATTAACTAGACCGGTCATTTCTTCATGAATAAGTAACGAGGAGACAGATTTTTTTCATTGCCATGCAGCAAAATCATAAATGGATTCTTTATACATGAGTTTCTGATAGATGAGTTTCTGATTTTGTTACAAGGTGCAAACAGAAAAAATGTTCCCTCAAGCTGGTTTAGTTTAAAGCAAAAGAACAAATGGCCCACATGAATTCTGCTGAAGGATTAGGAGCAGGCGTAGGCCCCTCAAGCCCACACTCTGCCACTATGCTGATCAGACTATGGCTGATCTAATTTGTAACCTGAACCCCTCATTCCTGCCTACACCCAATAACCTTTCACCTACCTGTTAATCAATAATCTATCTTGCTCAGCCTTAAAAATATTCAAGGACTCTGCTTCCACTGCCTTTTGAGGAAGAGAGTTTCAGAGACTCAAGACCTTGAGAGAAAATGTTTTTCCTCATCTCTGTCGTAAGTCATTTGTAAACAATGACCCTTAATTCTGGATTCTCCGACAAGAGGAAACATCCTCTCCACATCCACCCCATCAATACCCCTCAGGATTTTAAAGGTTTTGATCAAGTCACCTCTTACTCTTCTAAACTCTAGTGGATACAAACCCAACCTCTACAACCTCTCCTCGTAAGATAACCCACCAATTCCTGGAATTAGACTGGTAAACGTTCTCTGAACTGCTAACGCATTTGTATCTTTCCTTAATTAACAAGACTGATATTGTACACAATACTCTAGATATGGTCTCACCAATGCCCTGTACAACTGAAGCATAACCTCCTTACTTTTGTAATTGATTCCCCTCACAGTAAATGACAACATTGAATTAACTTTCCTAATTAATTGCTGTACTAGCCTTTTGTGATTCATGCACTAGGACCAGATCCCTCTGTACCTCAGAGCTGTGCAATCTCTCACCATTTAGATAAGAAACTTTTTTATTCTTCCTGCCAAAATGTACAATTTCACATTTGCCCACATTGTAGATACAGCAGGTATCATCTTCTGATGCCTCAACCAAATCCCACTTTCTCCATCAATAATTATCCCCAGCTGATGTCATAGAATTTACAGTGTAGGAAAAGACCATTCAGCCCATCGAGTCTGCACCGGCCTTTGGAAAGAGCACCCCACCCCATCCCGTAACCCAGCAACCACACCTAACCCCTTTTGGACACTAAGGGAAATTTAGCATAGCCAATCCACCTAACCTGCACATCCTTGGACTGTGGGAGGAAACCGGAGCACCCGGAGGAAACCCATGCAGACACGGGGAGAACGTGCAGACCCTGCACAGACAGTGACCCAAGCCTGGAATCGAACCTGGGACCCTGGAGCTGTGAAGTAACAGTGTTTACCACTGTGCTATCGTGCCACCCATCATCTTTGAGATCCACATAAAAATATATTCAATCCAAAACAAATAATCTATTAAAAACACAGTGAAATAAATACTGGAATTGTAGACTGAAATATTTCATGGAGGCAGTGGCCCCGGCCACATGGCTGGGAAGTCTGTTGCAAGCCATCTCCCACAGGTTCAGAAAGCCATAACCTGATTTAACAGCCAATAAGCTGTTCTGTCTTCTGGCTTCCAACCCCATCTGATTGGCCAGCAGCACTACAGACCCAACGGTGGGAATTCATGAGTCCACCACAAGGAGCACCTATGACATTCAAAGATAAGTCATGAAGACCCCTGTGAGGGGATGCAGGACTGCAGTCACTGGACCAGTGGTTGGTGAGTGGGGAACAAGCCCGAGTGTCAATCACCATTGGGTGGGGTCTCCTTTGGGCACATGCTGCCTGAACAAGAAGGAAAACCATTCCATCCCCATCACGAACCTGCAGCTCAGTATGTTTCGTGATAGTGGCAGTACGTCATTAACTTAAGGGCCTCATTTGTCTCAAGAAGGAGAAGGCCACGTGATACTGACCCTGCTGCTGGTAATATACCAGCAGAGGCAGGTATGTGATGGGCAGGATGCCTCCTGCCATGCCACCTGATTTCAGATGAGGGAGGAAAGGGGTGTAGCACAGGGAAGATGTAAGCGGGGGGGCGAGGGGCGAGCCGCTGAGAGGATGTAAAATTTCAGCCATGATCCATGATAGTTTCTCTGGGATATCGTTCCCACACAAAAAAATGAACAATTTGGCACCTGTCAAATCTTTAGTTTTTTTTTACAAAATATCATGAAATGTAAATCAGATACCAGTGTACCCAAAGATTTTCAACTAGCCAGAGAACAAACATGATATTTTATCAAAGTAATGTAGAAAGTAATGAAATAAGTTCTTATTTCAATCAACCTTATGGTCAAATGCATTGCTCAAGCATTTACTTATACAGAAAAGATAACATTGGAGCAACGTGGAATAACAGAAATATGTCAATGTGCAGGGAATCTATGAATGAGAGCTGCTTTGACACCTAATTTAGCTACATTGGCAACAGCAAAAGACTCCAAAGATAAGTCCCACTAAAATGGCTGCAAATGTTGTGGATTCCCGAATCACTGATAGCAAGGACTTTCAACAAAGTCACGAGCTCAGCAGCTACTTCAACACTTATGCTCTGCCCGCCCTGCCGGGGGTAACATCCAAGCTTCAGCCATGTGACCTCTTTTGTAGCCACATCATCACGTTCTCACGTGACCACTCAGTCTACAATGGGAATTGGGCCAGCCCTGTCCCATGACTCCTTTCAAAGTAAGTGATAAAGTACTGTGAAAACAATACCGCCTCTCTAACCATTAGGTGAAATTGTCTCCAAAGTCCAATTCTTGTGATATATGAAACAGATAAGGTCATTCATCTCTGTCAAAAGCACTGTTGGTGTGAAGGAAGATGGCATCTCACGGGCACCAATACACTGAGATTTTTTAAAAAAAAATAATCGCAAACCATCACAATTGTAATTACACAACCTAAATCTAATCTGGGCAAAATTTATCAATTTTAAATTCATTCAAGCCAGTGCACCAAAGACAAATGCAAAGAGTGAGATTTTAACATATTCAACACCCCTCAATTTACACAGTTTAAAATTAGGTCCAATATACTAAAATCCATGATTTCTTAATGCAAACAGGTCTTTATTGCACAGTATATGAATACCATATTTTTCAGGATCGCAAGATTAATGATTGTACACAATGGATTAGAGCATGTCAACCTGGACCCCTCCCTCTGGTCACTTACCCATTCTACAAGGTCTTTTCATTTAGAACTGCCGGCGTGACATCGATCTCAATATTTCTGCTCCTCTCATTTACGCTAACCTGTTCCCTTTGAATTTGCCACTCTGTTCTCTCCTGTCCAACAATAACATCATCATGAAACCTGTGGACAAAGGGCGCACAGTAATTTATGGGCATACTGATCCCTATCTAACAAGGGCTAAGCACAAATTGGCACTTTCTCCTACCTCCCATTTCTCCATGACCCCACTGCTGAACATCAAACTGTTGTGTCCAGAACTGTGACTAACCTCACCTCCTCTGGAAAAAATTCCTTCTACAGCCCCCAACCTCATAGTGTCCCAACTCTGAATGGTCTACTTTTACCTCCTTCCGAAAATCCATCAACAAGATTGCCCTACTCGACCCATTGTTTATGCCCCTGTGAATTTATTTCTTCCACCTCAACTTCTCATTTTCTCCCTTTGTAAAGTCCCTTCCTACCTATGTCAGTGACTCTTCCAATGCTCTAATTCACTTCAATAGTTTCCAGGCACTAAACATTTCTTCACTATGGACATCCAATCCGTCGACACCACCATCCCGCATCAGAAAGGTCTCGGCGCTCTCTATATTAGAACATAGAAAAATACAGCACAGAATAGGCCCTTCAACCCACGATGTTGTGCCGAACTTTTATCCGAAGAACAAATGAATCGACACCCCATAATTCTACCGTAATCCATGTACCTATCCAATAGCCGCTTGAAGGTCCCTAATGTTTCCGACTCAACTACTTCCACAGGCAGTGCATTCCATCCCCCCACTACTCTCTGGGTAAAGAACCTACCTCTGACATCCCCTTGTAATGGTTTGTTCCACCCAGGGAAAAAGTCTGACTGTCGCACATATTGTCCTTAAATGGAAGCCCAACTGGTCCCCGTCCACCAGCACCCCTCCTTGTCCGGCTGGCTGAGCTTGTTCTCACTCTGAACAACTTCTCCTTCAACTCCACTCACTTCCACTGAATAAAACGCCTTGCTCTGGGAACCTACATGGATCCTAACCATGCACGTCTTTGGACTGTGGGAGGAAACCGGAGCACCCGGAGGAAACCCACGCAGACACGGGGAGAACATGCAGACTCTGCACAGAGAACAGAGTTATCACTCTTGTGGTGCAGTAACATTTTCTCACAGTTTTACAAATTGTAAATAGTTGGGTTCTCGTTTGAGATCCTAACTGCTACAGTGTTCCAATGATGCTCAACGCATGCTCGAGAGACAGAACCTCATCTTTCCCCTCGGCAATCTGTAACTTGGATTCAATGTTGAGTTCAACAATTTTAAATTGTAACCACTGCCTCCATCTGTTCTGTGTATTTTTTTGTGTGGGGGAGATTGTTTGCTGGCTTATTTATTTCTCTGTTACTTCATATTGCATTGAGACGGCTATTATATAGCCATTCATGCACCAGCTGGACACAGCATTTGTTTCTTTACTATACCCATTACCTGTCTTTGACATCGTGTTATTTAATCTCTTCTGTTCTCCACCATACAACAGGTCTTCCCTTTTGTTTTGCCTTCCCCCTCCCCCCAATTCTGCATGCTTAAAAATTCAACCTTTCTTCAGTTCTAATGAAAGGTCCTTGACCTGAAGTGTTAACGCTGTTTCCTTCCACCAGCTGACCTGCCGAGGTATTTTCAACAACTTTTGTTTCTAGTCTGAATTAGAAAATTTACCTTTTCCAGCTTAATTAATCTAATATAAAAACTAAATCACTGGAGTTATAATAATAATAAGTTTAAAATTCACTTGAAAGCCCTTCATTACTGTGCATCAAATTCATCAAATCCTTCATTACACACATTTAAGTAAGTTTGGCTTTGATCTCACTTAAGTGAATGAGGGTATATCAAAGACTAAGAGTTATACAAATACTACTTTCAAGCAAAGATCAATTAAGAACCCACTGTCTCTTTAAAAAAGCAGTAATGTGGTTATGATAGTATCCCCATTTCCAGAAATATTAATGAGTTAGAACTTTTCTTGAGAAAGAAATTAATCTTTTGTCACACAGCTTTTCAATGTATTGTGAAGATTCACAGTAAAACCTCAGTTTATTTTTCAAGCCCTTAGACATCCAGAATCCTGCACCAAGAGCCCATTTAGTCTTAATAAATGTTATTTTAGGCGTTGGAACTACCAGTTAAATTTAATTGCATAATGTAACAATGGATCTTTATTCTATTTGACAATATATATTGAATTACTTAATAATTAAAAGCACTTTTAGGAAATAGGAACTACGCATACTATGCAACTCTACCCAAGATAGAAAGTATTGCATCCAAGCTCCACCACAGATTTCTCAAGGGGGAAAGCAGTCTATGGCCATCTGGGACTATGGTGACTTTACCTTTACTGAGAATGAGCAGCACTGTGTTGGGGTGCTGTCTTTTGGTTGGTACTCTGTCCTGGATCTCTGCTTAAGGGACTTCCCCTGCAGATGGCCATGGAGTTGCCAAATGTCAGGCAGTGATTCTGAAGGAATTGAAATTCTTCATGCACCAGGAAAAATAATATCAGGCTCTAACCCCTGAGAATTGTCTGATAATTCTTGCAGGCTGCTGTTAATAATCTCAAAGGAACTGAAAGAAGTGATTCTACTGATTAGTGAGTGCCTTACTATAGGCAGTCACTGTGAATTGACCATCCATGAGACTTGCACCAGGGGAACAACTAGGACTGACCCTGCAGTCATCTGGTTTGGGTTTCTCAGCTCTCACCTCCCCGTCTTCTTCCTCATGTGAACTGGGAGTTCAACACCCGGTTCTCTTTCTGTTTTTAAATATGTTTATTAAAACATTTCCATATTAGACAAATCATCCAAAACAATTACACAATAGAAGAAAGAGACAAGCAGGCAAAAAACACACTAATTTTAACCCTAAAAAATACCCCAACAGCTGATGGTGACTCCTTCCTCAAAAAGGAAATGAATGGCTGAAATCTTAGATAGAATCGTTCTACCGACCTAGTAACGGTGTACTTAAACTTTCCTTCTCCAAGTGTAGAAAAGACATAAGGTCACCCCACCAAGCCGATGAACTGGGTGTAGTAGGAGCCTCCACCCAAGCAGCACTCAACCTCGAGTGTGGTTAACCGGCCTCCACGCAAGAGGAAAATTCACTCATCCTTGCTTTAGTCAACTGTGCCCTGTGCACCATCTTGAATTGAATCAAACATAGCCAAGCACATGAAGACGTGCAATTGACCCTGCGAATGACCTCACTCCGGACTTCACCATCCAGAATGGGACCCAATTCACCTTCCCATCTTGTCCTCCCCGAACTCAACGGAGCTGACCCCACAAGAGGATATGGCTATATATGTCCGAAATAGTTGTACCATCAGACACGGCTAAAGACGAAATCCTCTTCAATAGGGAAGAGGGTAATGTCAATGGAAAGCCTTGGGCGCAAAATCGCAATTCTGAATGTATCTGAAAAGACTGGAAACAGGTAGTTGGAATTTTCCGCCAACTCCTTAAAACTGATAAATCTGCCCACCACAAACAGGTCTCCAAACCCTTCCACTCCCGTGCATTGAGTCAAAACACTCTGGCAGAAAAAGGTGATTGTTTCAAATGGGAAGACAGGGAACAAAGCTTGAAATGCTGCCTGAACTGCTTCCGAATTCTCAGGGTGGACACCACCATTGGATACAGTAAAAATTTCGCCAGAGAGAAAGGCAACGGTGCAGTAACTATTGTACCAAGGCTAGAAACAGTACAGCAACTCGCTTCCATATGTACCCATATGGAGCCAGGATCACAGAACCACAACTATCTTCTGAATATTGGCTGTCCAATACTGAGACAATAAATTGGGTAGAGCTGAGCCCCCTGACTGTCTATCTTATTGGAGCAAAACCCCACAGATCCTTGGAATTCTACCTGCCCAAATAAAGCATAACATTAATTTGTTGACTTTGACATAAAAGGACTTGGGAAGAAAAATAGGGAGGCATTGAAAAATAAATAAAAATCTCAGTCTGAACCCAGCTGGCCAAGGACAGGAGGTTACCTCACCTTTGCAAGTCTGTTTTGACACTATCAACCAGATTAGTGTAATTGAATTTATAAGCAAGGCCCAATTGTGGGCCAACCAGACCCGAGATAATGAAAGCTAGTCTTGGCAAGGTAAAAAGGTAGTGTCCTCAGTTGACCAGGAAACATTCACTCTTGTACCCAGAGAAGGAGCCAACAATTGTGAGCAGGTTCATTTATCTCGTTCGTAGAGGATACTGGGTCCAGAATATAGAGAAGTAGGTCGTCCGTCTAAAGATGCCACCAGATGCGCCACCCCTTCTCGATTTATTCCACTTCATCTGATAGCGGACTCAGCGCTTAGCGAGTGGTTCTATTGTCAAAGCAAACAGGAGCAGAGACAGTGAACACCCATGTGTCATGCCCTTATTCAACTGGAAAAAACCAGAGTTCAGGACATTCGTCCGGACATTAGCAGTGTGGGCCCTATACAATAGTTAAATCCAGGAAATAAACTTGTGGTCAAATCTGAATCTCAAACAGATACTCCCACTCCAATCTATCAAATGCCTTTTTGGCTTCCAGGGAAACAATCACCTCCATTTCTGACATCAAGTAGGAGAAAAGGGACAATATTCAGCCGGAGGTGTATATTGGCCGACAATTGTTGACCCATAATGAAGGCTGTCTGATCAAGATCACCTCTGGGAGGCAGGGTTCCAGCCGCAGCCCCAGCCCTTTGGCAAGTAACTTATTATCCGCATTTAAGAGTTGGAATTTCCTGTTGAATGTGGCATGGGTGCAGGTCTGTCAGCATGTCCTGAATTGCTCTGGGACAGGTGCCGCTATGGGGGCCATAGAACACCTGAGATTCAGTCCTGGCATCAGCACTTAGTCTCTGAAATGAAGAACCCCGCCCCATACCTTTTATTGTGCCTCATTGCGCTTCCATGGTTTAATTGGTCTTCTCCAGGCTGTTTGGGTGGGGATCAAGTCTACCTCCATTGATTTCTGGGGGGTACCCCGACACAACCCGCCAGTATTTATCAAATTTCTTCGCCAAAGTGCTCAAAAGCACCTCGGCTGTTATGGAGTGGCAAGTGGCCCAGAGGCTGCTTCCGCTATTTTATCTGCCACAAGCTCTGTGACGCCTTTGATTCCATCGTCGCATTTCTGCTGTCCAACTTCTTCACCCTTCCTTTACAATCATTTAGAATTCTTATCGCATTAATTATGTGGGTTTTCAAAAGAAAATACCCCCTGAAACTGAGAGAAAAGAGCAAAAAGTGCAGTACTCTAGTGGGAGTCACTTCCGCCCTCTGCATCATGCCACCTCGTCCCTTGTTCCATTTCTTGACCTTCACTCTGCATGTCCCCAGAGGTGTATCCCTGAACTGGTGTCAATGTAAGGTTATTGGGAAGCACTGACATTTTGTTCGTCAAAGGAACCTGATTCCTAATTTTTGCAGGTCTTCTATGGATAAAGTAGATATGTTACAATAATTATGATGAAAAACAGTCCTGGATGCAGATAACATGGCAAGTTATTATGGCTAGAATGTTTATGTGACATGTAGAGGGATTTTGGTCCTTGTGACTGATCAGCACCCATTCCAGGGTTGACGTATGGAATATTTTCCAGTGGACTCCTGTCGGTGCTTGGGAACTCATTACTCCAGGGCTACGATCTGCATGAAATGGTGGCTGCTGCATCATTCCAACACAAGCTGCAGATTAAGAGCCGGATAGCCATGAAAACCTGAGAAAATTTGTAGCTTTAGATTTGGACTGAAAGATCTACATCCTTAGCTGTGTAGTGGTTGATGGCAAATGTTCAGAATGGAGTTCAGTTACAAGTGGCGTACCACAAGGATCTGTTCTGGGGCCGTTGCTGTTTGTCATTTTTATAAATGACCTAGAGGAGGCCACAGAAGGTTGGGTGAGTAAATTTGCAGACGACACTAAAGTCGGTGGAGTTGTAGACAGTGGAAGGATGTTGCAGGCTACAGAGGGACATAGATAAGCTGCAGAGCTGGGCTGAGAGGTGGCAAATGGAGTTTAATGTAGAGAAGTGTGAGGTGATTCACTTTGGAAAGAATAACAGGAATGCGGAATATTTGGCTAATGGTAAAATTCTTGGTAGTGTGGATGAGCAGAGGGATCTCGGTGTCCATGTACATAGATCCCTGAAAGTTGCCACCCAGGTTGATAGGGTTGTGAAGAAGGCCTATGGTGTGTTGGCCTTTATTGGTAGAGGGATTGAGTTCTGGAGCTATGAGGTCATGTTGCAGCTGTACAAAACTCTGGTACGGCCGCATTTGGAGTATTGCATACAGTTCTGGTCGCCTCATTATAGGAAGGACGTGGAAGCTTTGGAACGGGTGCAGAGGAGATTTACCAGGATGTTGCCTGGCATGGAGGGAAAATCTTATGAGGAAAGGCTGATGGACTTGAGGTTGTTTTCATTAGAGAGAAGAAGGTTAAGAGGTGACTTAATAGAGGCATACAAAATGATCAGAGGGTTAGATAGGGTGGACAGCGAGAGCCTTCTCCCGCGGATGGAGGTGGCTAGCACGAGGGGACATAGCCTTAAATTGAGGGGTAATAGATATAGGACAGAGGTCAGAGGTAGGTTTTTTACGCAAAGAGTGGTGAGGCCGTGGAATGCCCTACCTGCAACAGTAGTGAACTCGCCAACATTGAGGGCATTTAAAAGTTTATTGGATAAGCATATGGATGATAATGGCATAGTGTAGGTTAGATGGCCTTTAGTTTTTGACTTCCCATGTCGGTGCAACATCGTGGGCCGAAGGGCCTGTACTGCGCTGTATCGTTCTATGTTCTATATTGATGGCAGGGCCTTTGTTGCCTGTTCAGTCGAGCAGTTTATAATCGTGAATGATCAGCACCAGGGCATGTAAATAATCTGACAGAGTTTAACAACCGATCACCTGGTTTTCAATGGATGGATAGGGTTAAAATCATTTGTGCCTTGCTTCCAAATTATGGGTCGGTGCCATTCTGGTGCTCCTTTATGCTGGTTCATAATGCAGATCAAGGCCACCAGCGCGGGTTTAATTCCCATACAGGTTGAGGTTATTCATCCCCGCCTTCTCAACCTTGCCACTCGCCTGAGCTGTGTTGATCCTCTGATTAAATCACCACCAGTCAGCTCTCCCCCTCAAAGGGGGACTATGGCGACTTTGTGTTACCTTTACCCCCCCAATACTTTTAGGCAGCGTGCCCTATAAAAAGCTAAATATTCAATGGTAATAAGTGAAGAAGACAAAGGAAATTGGGTAACACTTCTAATTCCCACTCCTGACACTGACTTTTATGGGAAGCACAGTGGTTAGCACTGTGGCTTCACAGCACCAGGGTTCCAGGTTCGGACATTCTCCCCGTGTCTGCATGGGTTTCCTCTGGGTACTCCGGTTTCTCCCACTAATCCCGAAAGACGTGCTGTTGGGTTATTTGGGCATTCTGAATTCTCCCTCTGTGTACCTGAACAGGCGCTGGAATGTGGCGACTAGGGGCTTTTCACAGTAACTTCATTGCAATGTAAGCCTATTTCTGACAATAAAGATTATTATTATTATAAAATAAAAGGACATGTACTATTCATATCATGCATATGGAAAATATTTTCATTTATATTATTTCAACATAAAACAAGAATGACAATGGGTCTGGACACTTTTTAAGGTGTATAATTGTTTCCTTCTAGTGTTTTATTGAGGAATCTTTGCTTTGCTTACTAGGGGCTGGTTTAGCACACTGGGCTAAATCGCTGGCTTTTAAAAAGCAGACCAAGCAGGCCAGCAGCATGTTTTGATTCCCGTACCAGCCTCCCCGGACAGGCGCCGGAATGTGGCGACTAGGGGCTTTTCACAGTAACTTCATTGAAGCCTACTCGTGACAATAAGCGATTTTCATTTTCATAATATAATCTACAATAACAGCCAGATTGAGTTTCCCCACTGCAAACCTCATCTGGAGTCAGGCAAATTACCTCTTGCAACTCGGAAAAATGGCACCTGATTCTGTTGGTGTGAGCACCTGTTGAGCTCAAAAGGGCCCCTTTCCTCTTCAGAGCCACATCTGCAAATTGAGTCAGAGAATATGAATCAGGTTTCTAATTTAAGCAGCTGAGATATTGCAAGTTTGGAATTATTTGCAGCTGGCTACCTCTTCTTGGATGTTGCATGTGTTCATTAAATGGCTGTAAAGTCCATTCAGAAATGTGAACCAAAACACAGGGGAGGGATCTGGAGGTACAGGGGAAAGCTCATTAAAATTGCCCCTGCTGTGCACACCACCAGTGAAGGAGGCAACTTTACAGTGTGACAGCAGAGAAAGAAAGCAACTGCTTATGCATATGTGCTGTGAGTTTAATATATAAAATGTCTCGGGTAATTAACATTGGCAAAATGGACTCCAAACGGTTAAGGGATTAGAAATGTGATCAGAAATACTCCCCTTTTCCATTGGCTAGCCCTCCTCTCACCTGATGCAGTCATCCAGTGTACCCGAAGGCTCATTCCTGCCCCTTTATTTTACTCATGAATCCATTGCCCGTTGGTGATATCACTCATACTGTTAGAGGATACCAGTTGACATTACAGCTGGACGGGAAGATACGAGGATGCAACCCTGGCTCATAAAGTAATTTTCACCTTTTTGTAAGCAAACGTGTCACAGGACTGCTAATTAGTTTTAACAACAGAAAAGGGCATTTATCAAACAGGGAAAAAAATGAATTATAATTCTATACTCCTTATCTTTTTTTATAAATTTAGTGTACCCAATTCATTTTTTCCAATTAAGGGGTAATTTAGCATGGCCTATCCACCTACCCTGCACATCTTTGAGTTGTGGAGGCGAAACCCACGCAGGCACAGGGAAAATGTGCAAACTCCACAAGGACCAGAGCCGGGATCGAACCTGGGACTTCGGCGCCGTGAGGCAACAATGCTAACCGCTGTGCCACCATGCTGCCCTTACTTCCTCCTTATCTTAACAATTACACAGATTTTAGGAGTAACAGGGATGACAAAATACATTTGAAGCGACAATGATCTCATTAACAGACACAGTCCTTTTCCTTTAAAAACCATATCGATTGACTGTAGCCAAACACACATTCCGCTCTGAACCAAAGTTAGTGTCTCTGGATTTCTCCTTAGAATTCCCCCAGATGATTATCATGTAAGAGTTTCCAAATGCTACTTTGAAAAACACACTTTGAAACCTCTCATAATCGTGCTTTCCATTAGCAGTTTGCATTACTAACTCGAGTCCAGGTTTTCCAAAAGACTCTTCTGAGCAGAGCTTTCACTCCACTTTTAACTAGCGAATATACTCGAGGATTTTACACCAACACTTCAGGATTTCTTTGCTTGATTGACTTCTGCTGTTAACGCAAACTCTGATATCTATACTGTCTTCCCAATTTCTTTAAAATGTTGTAGTTTAAAAGGCTGCAGTAAGACATTCCAAACTTTAGGATTATTTTAAAAACCTTTTGGGTTACTTCAGGAATCATTAGAAATTTAGCTTCTCACCAGCCAATCCCTTATCAGCTTTGCCTGTGCTGCCCACAAAAATTATCTTGTTTTATTTCCAGACTTCTAGAGCTAACCATCCTTTATTTCGTTTAGAACTTGCTTTCTTGCATTTTATTGCTTTGAGCAGAGCTGTGAGAGTTGCCTTCTCGCTTGCCTCCACCTGATGTTATTGGACCTGGTAGAGATGTTCTATCTCTCTGTCAGTCTATCTGCACCAATTGCAGAGGAAAGTTTTTTTCCCTTACAAAGGCCTCTAATTTCCAAGTAACTGTATTTACTCTTCAAGCCATAGCTCCTTTTATCACGGGTAAACACGTCTATCCAACGTGAATCTAACTTCCAGGCACAGGCACATTAAGTTAAGCCCACCTAAAACTATACCTTATTTCTAACGTTTACCCATACAAATATAAATTCCTTAAAATTACCTTTGTTTTCCTACTATGCGTATGAGAATAGTTTGCATATATACGTTTGCATATGTACTTTTACATATATTAGGAACAAGAGGGTAGCCAGAGAAAGAGTTGGTTCACTCAAGAGGAGGGAAATTATGCGTAGAACCAAAGGAATTAGGTGAGATCCTTAATAAGTACTTTGCATAGGTATTCACAAAGGAGAGGGACCCGTTGATTGGTGGTATTGCAGAGGGATATGTAAACACTTCAGGACAATCATTATACAAGGAAGGAAGTGGTAGGTGTATTAAAAAGCAGGAAAGTAGACAAATCCCCAGGGCCAGATGGCATCTATCCCAGATTTCTGAGGGAGACAAGAGATTAAATCATTGGGCCTCTAACAGAAATCTTTGTTTCCTCATTGGCCATAGGTGAGGCCCCAGAGGATTGGAAGATAGTCAATGTTGTCCCATTATTTAAGAAGGATAGCAAGCCGGGTAATTATAGGCCAGTGAGCTTTACGTCAATGATAGTGAAATTGTTGAAAAAGATTCACAGTGACAGGATCTATCTCACATTTGGAAGGGAATGGTCTTATTAGCAACAGATAGCATGGTTTTGTACGAGGGAGGTCATGTCTCACTAATTTAAGTGAGTTTTTTGAGGAGGTGATGAAAATGATTGTTGAGGGAAGGGTTGTGGATGTTGCTTACATGGACTTTAGTAAAGCATTTGACTTGGTCCCTCATGACAGGCTGGTGCAAATGATTAAATTACACAGGGTCAGCAGTGAACTAGCTAGATGGATTCAGAACTTGCTTGGCTATAATGAAATGAAAATCGCTTATTGTCACGAGTAGGCTTCAATGAAGTTACTGTGAAAAGCCCCTAGTTGCCACATTCCGGCGCCTGTCCGGGGAGGCTGATACAGGAATCGAACCGTGCTGCTGGCCTGCTTGGTCTGCTTTAAAAGCCAGCGATTTAGCCCAGTGAGCTAAATCAGACAGTAGCAGTGGAAGGTATTTTTCTGAATGGAAGTCTGTAACTAGTAGAGATCAGTATTGGGACCTCTGCTGTTTGTAATATTTATAAATGACTTGGAAGAAAACGTAGCTGGTCTGATTAACAAGTTTGCGAATGATATTAGATTGTGGGAGTTGCGGTAGCAATGAAGATTGTCAGAGAATACAGCAGAGTATAGATAGGCTGCAAAATTAGGCGGAGAAATGGCAGATGGAATTTAACTTGGTCAAATACAAGATGATGCATTTTGAACAAAGAACAAAGAAAAGTACAGCACAGGAACAGGCCCTTCAGCCCTCCAAGCCCGTGCCGACCATGCTGCCCAACTAAACTACACTCTTCTACACTTCCTGGGTCCATATCCCTTTTTTCCCATCATATGCATATATTTGTCAAGATGCCCCTTAAATGTCACTATTATCCCTGCTTCCACCACCTCCTCCGGCAGCGAGTTCCAGGCACCCACTACCCTCTGTGTAAAAAAACTTGCCTCGTACATTTACTCTCAACCTTGCCCCTCGCACCTTAAACCTATGCCCCCTAGTAATTGACCCCTCTACCCTGGGGAAAAGCTTCTGAATCTGACTATCCACTCTGTCTATGCTCCTCATAATTTTGGTAGATCCAATTCAGATGGGAGCTATAAAATACATGGCAGAACCAACAGGAGCATAGAGGCACAGAGAGATCTGAGCATGCAGGCCCGCAGATCCTGAAAAGTGGCAGCACAGGTGGCAATGGTGGTAAACCGAGCATATGGCATGCTTGCCTTCATCGGATGGTGTATAGAGTATAAAAGTTTGCAAATTATGTTAGTTATATAGAACGTTGGTTAGGCCACATTTGAATACTATGTCCAATTGTGGTCGCCACACTACCAGAAGGATGTAGAGGCTTTGGAGACAGTACAGAAAAGATTTACCAAGATGTAACCTTGTAAGGAGGGCATTAGCTATGAGGAGAGATTGAGTAAACTGGGATTGTTCTCCCTGGAAAGACAGAGGCTGAGGGGCGGCCTGATAGAAGTTTATAAAATTATGAGGGGTATAAATAGGGTGAACAGTTGGAGTTTTTTCCCAGGGGGGAAATGACAATTACAAGGGGGCACAAGTTCAAGGTGATGGGAGGATCGGTTCATTGGAGATGTGCGGGGGGAAGTTTTTTTACACCGAGGGTGGTGGTGGCCTGGAATGCACTGTCAAGTCAGGTTGTTGATGCAGATACGGTAGCGACCTTTAAGACTTATCTAGATTGACACATGAACAGACGGGGTATAGAAGGATACAGGCGGTTGGTCTAGATTTAGCGTGGCCAATCCACCTACCCTGCACATCTTTGGGTTGTGGGGGCAAAATCCACGCAAGCACAGGGAGAATGTGCAAATTCCTCACAGATAGTGACCCAGAGCCAGGATCGGACCTGGGACCTTGGCGCCGTGAGGCAGCAGTGCTAACCACCTTGCTGCCAAGAAATTATATTGATAGCTGTATCCGGCAGATTACAATATGTCTTTGTTCTCCTACTCAAGAACCGGAAATGGCAATGGTAATTGGAGTTTTAGTGTTAAATATAACAGTTGTTGAACTAGTAGGAGCTTACTGTGTCAGTATTATGAGGATGTACTTTGATCTTCTGCTGAATCTATGAATTTTGATCTTGGCTCTGAAGCTTGTTCTCTCCACAAACGTATTCCACCAGATTTTCTATGGTTGGCTAATGTTTGTTATTAAAATCTATGCAGGTGAGCTCCTGGCCCAACTTGTTTTAAATCTAGGTGGTTCTATGTGTTCTGAGCAGCATGTGGGATTAATTGCAAGGCTCTTAACCATGGGGTCTCAACACCCTCCTGAGGTCTTCACCCCATACTTTGGTATCAACAATATGACACGGACTATGGATACAATTTCCACTTTTATTAACCCACTAAGCAATAGTGTATCCTTACAACACCAGTTGTTCAATCCACTGAGCGAAGTCTTCTGCATGACTTCCAGAGACCCAACAAATCACACTTCCTGGTGTCAGTCCCAATAATCTTGAGTGCTGTAACTTTAAACACTTTTCTGATCCCCCATCTCTTCGCATATAAGGTAATATCTTAAATTAAGTCATCTGATTGGATTTCCAATTCCACCATGGCATGCACATGGTAATTTCCCACTCAACAGGGGGTGCTTCCAGATAGTTGCCAGCAGTGCATGTGATTTCTCTATCTTGATAAGTCAGGAATAAAGCCATTCACACATACCCGAGAGGCCATTGTCTCGGTCCATTTCTGGATTCAGGGTGCGACTGCCTCAGTGGTACATCCTTGGCACATCTGTGATGGGTGTGTCTGTGTATTGTTGCACGTTTTACTATGGGCGTAAAACGCGTTTATTGGAGTGTATTAACACGCCTCCGAGTTCGACGTGTGCTTAACACTGCTAGGCTCTGTTCTATGTAATTATTTAAGCTCTGGAGTCGCCAGCTGCCGTATAGGCAACGTCACAAGTATTCCAAGGTCAAATTCAAAGTAATAAAGACGATACACCGATTAGTCAAGTTCAAACGATCAATATTTATTATACAGTTAATAATAAATACTCATGCACACACACTAAGAGACTAAGCTACAACTAAACATAAGCAAACAGAATACTTATCTAACAGGAACAGGCAAGGTCAGAGAACGAGGCCTTCGTCCTGGTTTTGTCTGCAGCCTTCAGCAAGCGTTCTGGCACTTGGGAGTCTAGTGGGCTTGGATCGCGTAGCGAGCGTTGAACTTACGGTTTCGGCGGCTGGTGCTCAACGGCTGGAGTCAGGATACCAGGTGTCAGTCGGGGCCGGAGCACAGGTTTAACAGACCGGACAACACGAGGTCCCTATCTTTTATAGGGGTTCCGTTGTCCTTCCCTCTTCTCGGGCGGGCTCTACCTATTGGATCAATTTCTTATCGATACTGGATTAATTCCCCAATGCGAGGGGGTCTCCGTGATGGAGGGGGCGTTTCTTATGTCCTTTTGTTCGGAGGTTTCTGGTGCCTCGATGTCTGGGTCTTGATTGGAATGTGTCCATTCAGAACCAAATGTATCTATTGTGTGGGTGTTCAAGTCTGATGGCCTCATTAGCATGCAAAGCGTTTTGCCATTTGCACCTAGCTAAGGTCTTTTCACCTGAGCCCAAACTGGTTTCTGCTGCTGCAGAATGCAAACTGCTCTTTGCAGACTGCTGTTCTGGCTGAACTGTCTGTTTCCCAGCAGCCTTCCATTTTAGTTTGGCTCAGTGTCCATTTTGCGTGGCCAGCATGGCTACAGTATATCCTTGATGAGGCTTTATTTTCCATATAAGCCTCAGCACTGATGGCTTCGGCCAGAAATCTTTGTCCGATGTTCTTCATACTTCATATTTGTATCATCCAGTTGAGTTCAAGATGTTGGTCCATCTCACAACTGGTTACATTTTGACACAAGTACAAAGATAATACATCCTAAAAAGAAACAAAGCATCTCTGAAATTCACAAGAAAGCAAAATGCCTCACAGAATACATCACGACAATCTTTCCTGTAAAGAAAATTAGTCAAGATTTTTGTTCAGTGAGGATGAGATGGAAGCGCTGATAGTTCAGTTTTCTGATTCTGGCTTTAACCCAATCTTGCTGGCAATTCTAAAAGTGCTGGATGCAAAATCTTTCCTTGAAATATAAAGATTCATGTGGAAGATTTATTTTTCCTCAAAGTTGTTCTTGTAAATTTTGTGGAGAATGGTGAATGTTTTTGCTATTTGCTATTGACCTTGTATGGTAAAAAGAAATGTTTTAGGTCTGGTAATTTTTAAAAATAAATTTAGAGTATTCAATTGTTTTTCAAATTAAGGGGCAACTTAGCGTGGCCAATTCTCCTCCCCTGCACATGCTATGGCTAGTCATACCCAGGTGCTGGCCAATGATAACCCCAGGATATTGATTGTGGGGAACTCCATGATGGTATTACCACTAAATGGCAAGGGGAGATGCTTCGACTTTCTCATTTCGGAGATGGTCATTGCCTCGTACTTGTGCAGCATGAAGGTAGCTTGCCACTTATCAGCCTAAGTCTGAATGTTGTCCAGATCCTGCTGCATGAATCCCAAACAGGTTTCTGGATTACATTTTTCTTGAAATTGGCATCTTAATGTTAGAAATGTTCCATATGTCAGCCCTTTCTGTTCTATTCTGGCATTCTCTGGCCCTCCAGCATGCTGGCAGCATTATGCCGATAAGCAGTTTGTGAATTTTTTCTTTCTTTTTGATGATTACATGGTGTTAAGGGAACAGTGGATTGCAGCCAGAGAATGTTAGATGAAGCAAAGAATGAAGCCAGGAAATGTATGTAGAGAGGTGCAGTCAGTTAGGTCTCCACAGTACAGAAAAACAGCATTTGATGTTCTGACCTAATCATGTATTTGAATCTACATCTCATCCTAAACATGACATCTCCAGCAGTTCAGCGATCCCTCAGTGCTGCACTGGAGCATCTGCCTTGGAGCATCAGCCTTGGCGCATCCTGGTGCAGGATTTGTCGAAACCATTTGACTCCGAGGAAGGAATTCCACCAACTGAGCCACAGCTGTCAATGGTTTCTGTTTCCATCCACTTTTGTGAATATGTGACAGCTTTTTAAATAGTTTGCCATGATCCACATGATCCATGCGTCGAGGTGGCAGAGTTGCTGAAAGGTCACCGAGATTGCTTGTGGAGACCTTATCCAGCAGCCAAATTGTCGTTCATGTTTTTACAAATCTGCTGCACTCTGGTTCTTTAGCCAATTAGCTTAATCTGTGGAAACCACGACTCCTTGTTTGCCTGATCAATATCATTCACGATTTTGAGTAGCTCTATTAAATATACTCTAACATTCCCTACTCTAAGGAGGACAACTCCAGCTACTGACACCTCCTACTTGTCTGATGTATCTCATCCCTGGTACCATTATAAATGTGGCAATAGGAATTTGTGATAGGCCATAGGCATCTAACCATTCTGCTGGCTAATCATAAGAAACAGGAGCAGTAGTCAGCCATTCAGCCCTTTGAACTCGATCTGCCATTCAATGAGACCATGGCCGATCTTCTACTTCAACGCTATTTTCCTGCACTATGTAGGAATCTATCGACCTCAGTCTTGAACACACTCAACGACTGAGTCTCCACAACCCTTTGGGGCAGAGAATTCCAAATAATCACCTCCTCATCTCAGTCCCAAATAGCCTGACCTTATTCCCTTATTCTGAAACTGTCCCCTAGTTCTCGACTCCAGCCAAAGGAAACATCCTTCCTGCATCTACCATGTTGAGTTCTCTGAAAATGTTGTGCTTGAATGAGATCACCTCACATTTTTTCTAAACTCGAGGGAATAATGGGCCAGTCTATTTAATAATTTCTCATAACACAATCCCTCCATCCCAGGAATTCATTTTGTGAACCTTTACTGCAATCCCTCGATAGGGAGTATATTTTTTGTGAGGTAAGGAAAACAAAACTACACATAATACTCCAGATGCAGTCTCACCAAGGCTCTATGTAACTATAGTAAGACATCTTTGCTCCTATACTCAAATCCTCTTGTAATAAAGGCCAACATACCATTTGCCTTCTTATTGCATTCTGTAATGTTAGCTTTCAGTGACTCATGAGGAAGAACACTCAAGTCCCTTTGAAGTTCAATACTTCCCAGCCTCTCACCATTTAAGAAATGTTCTGTATTTCTGTATTTCCAACTAAAGTTCATAATCTCACATTTCTCCGCATTGTATTCCATCTGCCAAATTTTAGCGTACTCACTTAGCCTCCCCAAATTCCCTTGAACTGTCTTTGCAATCTCCTCACAACTCGCAATTATACCTAGTTTTCTGTCATCTGCAAACTTTGAAATATTACATTTAATCCCCACTTAAAAATCATTGACATAGATTGTGAATAGCTGGGGCCCAAGCACCGATCCTTGCGGTCCCCCACTATTCGCAGACTGCCAACCTGAAAATGACCCATTTATTCCTACTCTGTTTTCTGTCCACTAGCCCATTCTCAAGCCATGTCAATACATCCACCCCCCCCCCCCCCCCCACAATTCCATGTGCTCTAATTTTGTATACTTATGTGGACCTTATCAAAAGCTTTCAGAAAATCAAAATATGTCACATCCACTGGTTCCCCATTATCTACACGACTCTCTAAATGCACTGTTCGGTGTCAGTGCATATCTGAGGGCCCCTGGTTCAGAGTCTGACCTGTGCTATTAGTTAGCTAATCAAAATCAGGACAGCAGCTGGTGCTGTATTGCTTTCTACGGCATCAGAGACAAGGAAGAAAGGAATGATGGTAGTTATGTCAGCCCGGAAGTGTGCATTGATGCTGGATAGGGCAGAGACTGGCTGCGTGAGAAATAACCTGCCAACATTCATTGTGCTGCTTGCATGTGAAGAGAGGCCACTCATGAAAGCGGTATAGCTGAATAGACCCTTACTTGCAGTTGTATAGAACCTTAGTTAGGCCACACTTTGAATATAATGCTCAATTCTGGTCACCACATTACCAGAAGGATGTGGAGAGAGAGTACAGAACAGGTTTACCAGGGTGTTGCCTGGTATGAAGGGCATTAGCTATGAGGAGAGGTTGGATAAACTCAGTTTGTTCTTAATAGAACAAGGAGGTTGAGGGACGAACTGATAGATGTCTACAAAATTATGAGGGGCATGGACAGAATGAATAGGCAAAAGCTTTTTCCCAGGGTGGTAGAGTCAATAACATGGCAACATAGGTTTAAGATGTGAGGGGCAAAGTTTAGAGGTGATGTGCGAGGGAAGTTTTTTACATAGAGGGTAGTGGATGCCTGGAACTAGCTGCTGGAGGAGGTGGTGGAAGCAGTACAATAGTGACTTTTAAGGCGTCTTGACAAATACATGAATAGTATGGGAATAGAGAGATATGGGCCCCAGAAATGCAAAATGTTTTAGGTTAGATGGGCAGCATGGTCAGCACAGGCTTGGAGGGCCAAAGGGCCTGTTCCTGTGCTGTACTTTTCTTTCTTCTTTGTTGTCTGAAGAAATAACAGCACCCATGGCACAGACCTCAGCAAGATTCCTCAGTTTTAAGAGATAAAAGAGAAATGGAGAAACAGAACTATATAAGACTTAACTTGAGTGGAAAATAGGGTGAAGTTTTGAAATTCAAGTGTATATGTTTGAAAAACCAAAATGCAAATCTGCGCTGCAGTAATAGAGTAAATAGTCTTGAATGCATGCTTTGTGCTGCACTTTGTTCACTTCCACGTGTGCACTCCCATTCTGCCGCTGATCTGTGCATGATAAATTTAGTGACAGCTGGTCTCTTAGCAACCATCATCAATCCTGTCCTGTGGTTCTGGACTACATTCTGAGATCCCGAGTGCTGTAGCACTTGATTCAAGATTCAAGCAGAGCAAGAATGTGTGTGCATGTACGTGCTGGAGATGAGAGGGTCATTAAGATACTTCTGACAGTAGGACCATAAGGCAATTAAGCATTTTATTTTTAAATCAGGGAGAAGAGTCTTATTGTTTGTCGTCGGTTTCGTATTTTGTTATCAATTAAAGGGAAACCAGTAATTTTGAAAATAAGAAATCCAAACTCCAAATTTTTGATTAAACGAATTACACCACAAGATTAAACATTTTTACTGTGACCATGTCCAATATTGGCAGGTCCTATTCTAAACTTCAAAGTAATTTTCGTATTTATAAATGGACTCAAACTATTAAAATGGCTGCTGCAAATCATTTGGCATTGGTCTAAGTCAAATCAAATGCCCAATTAAATATGGACATCCACAGCTATCTGGGGAATTTGCACCTTCCTTTGTTTAAGGAGGGACTAACACAAAATAATTTCCAGCTTGTCTGTCTCTCTTTCTCTTTCATTCTGGACAAAAGAGAAAATCGAAAGTCAATTTATGGAAGTGAATGGACCCGATCAACCTTACGTTGTTTTGGCAATGGAGGCTAGAGTGGATGAATCTCAAAGGTGTTAAATAACACATGATGTTGGAATCAACATACATACTACCTTTTGGCAAAGAGTTTGAACTTGTAAATGTCACATAATCATAGATTATCATAGAATTTACAGTGCAGAAGGAGGCTATTCGGCCCATCGAGTCTGCAACAGCTCTTGGAAAGAGCACCCTACCCAAGGTCAACACCTCCACCCTATCACCATAACCCAGTATCCCCGCCCAACATTAAGGGCAATTTTGGACAATAAGGGCAATTTATCATGGCCAATCCACCTAACCTGCACATCTTTGGACTGTGGGAGGAAACCGGAGCACCCAGAAGAAACCCACGCACACACTGGGAGGATGTGCAGACTCCGCACAGACAATGACCCAAGCCGGAATTGAACCTGGAACCCTGGAGCTGTGAAGCAATTGTGCTATCCACAATGCTACTGTGCTGCCCATGGGGGAGACATGATGTTATCTACATTTAAAAATCAGCTTCAAGCTTTTTGCCATCAAAGCCATAAAATTAGCTACGATTATTAAATGCAATTCTTTGTAGTTGGGAGATCCTAGAATAGAGCCGGATTCCCCAAAATATTCCAAATTCAACTGAAAACCAACCTCCTAGAAATTTGACACCAGGGAACCTCACAACCTGCTGAAAATCCTTTTTTTTTTTACAAGTCCCTTTTTTCAATCTTAAAGCATCAACTTCCTTAAAGAAACCAGGTATGCCATGCAGGAGCCTGCAGATCATAGATCAGAGACTGAGTTAACCATAATCTGTAAACGCCTACCACCTTCACCTGTAACCAATGGTTGTGTTTGAGTTTGCTTGTGGGAATGAGTGTATGAGATGTTGCATTTTAAATTCAGGTTAAACGCGAGAATAATCTTTGTTATTTTAAAACTCTCAAAAGCTTGCTGCTGGAGTATTTAATTGGGATACATACACCGAGCATAAGAAAACAGACCTCTTTCATTGCAAAACTTTACTGATTACAGGCATTAAAGGAACACAGACATTCTGACCATCATGCTGCACAAGAGTTAAACAAAGCAAGAACTAACCTAACACAATATTTCATAAATATTTATACTTTGAGCCTGGAAATCTCATTAGAGCACTCCCCATTTGACATTTATTTTCCCCAAGAGCTTCCCATTATGGGAAAGAATCATAAGGCTTCCTTCACTTCTCGTGGGACCAAACCATGGGTACCACAAATCTCTGGGATTTCACTTTGATTCTTCTCAGTGTTTCAGATACACCCTGAAATTTCAGCTTTCTTCCAGTCCTTTCACTGTCACCCAGTTATGTGACCCATCATATCTCTTTAAGCACCTCAAGCAAGTGCTTCGGGCAGCACGGTGGCATAGTGGTTAGCACTGTAGCCTTACTACGCCGAGGTCGCAGGTTTGATCCCGGCCCTGGGTCACTGTCCGTGTAAAGTTTGCCCATTCTCCCTGTGTTTGCGTGGGTTTCGCCCCCACAACCCAAAGATGTGCTGGTTAGGTGGATTGGCCATGCTAAATTTCCCCTCAATTGGAAAAAATGAATTGGATACTCTAAAAAAATTTTTAAAAGCATGTGTTTCACAGCTTAATGATTCCAACCCCAGGGATTCCCCTGATTTCTGATTTCGATATTTTGCCCAGGTCTGTGATAGGTTAATTCCTCTCAAATCTCTCTTCATTGGACAAACCTCTCATCCTAGAAATCAGCCAAGTGAATCTTTTTGCACTGCTTCTAAGGTAGGTATATCCTTCCTTAGATATGGAGACCAAAACTGTACACAACATTATGGCTTCACCAAATCCTATATAATTATAGCAAGACTTCCTTACTCCTGTACTGCAACTCCCTTGCAGTAAAGCAAATGTACTATTTGTCTTTCTAGTTGCCTGCTATTCTTGCACGTTAACTTTGCGAGTTGTGTGCAATGATACTCAAATTTCTCTGAATCCCAGCATCTACCAATCTCTCACATTGTAAATTCTGCTCTGAATTCTTTCTACTAAAGTGGAAAATTTCTCCATATTATACTCCATCTGCCACCTACTTGCCCAATCACTTAACTGTCCCATATCCTTTTGTAACCTGCTTGCACCCTTCTTATAGCTTACTTACCCACCTAGTTTTCTGTCATTATCAAATTTGGGTATTTTACACTCGATCCTTTCAGCCTTTCACAAACGATCTAGATTATAAGTAGCTGAGGGCGAACCACTGACGCTTGTGAAACTCCACTACTTACATTCTGCCTTGTTTGTTCCACCTCTGTTTCCCATCTGTTAAATAATCCATGCTAGTATATTATCTCAAATCCTAACCTTGTGTAACAACCTCTTGTCTGGCAACTTTGCAAAGGCCTTTTTCAAACTCCAAATATACTACATCAGTTGGTTCCTCCGATTTATCCTCCTAGCTACATGCTCATAAAAGCATGAATACCTTTGTCTAACATGATTTCCCTTGTATAGAGCTGTGTTGAATCTGCCCAATTATCATGTGATTTTCCAAGTTGCCTGACACCATGTCCTCAATAAAGACCTTAATACTTATCCCCTTTGATTCCTCCAATTTCTGGTATGTTCTTTTTTGTCACAAGAATGGTTCCAGGGATGAGGAACTTCAGTTAGCTGGGTAGATTAGAGAAGTTGGGACTGTTTTCCTCAGAGAAGGTTGAGAAGAGAATTTAATAGAGATATTCAAAATCATGAGGCATCTGGGCAGGAGAAAATTGCTGGAAGGGTCATGAAGGTGAGTAGCAAAAGAAGCAATTGAAACTTGAGAAGAAAATTTTTCATGCAGCATATGGGCAAGATCTGGAATGCACTGATTGATAACGTGGTAAAGCAGGTTCAATCGAAGCAGTCAAGGGGGATGAAAAGGAAGAAAATGCAATGTTCCAGTGAGAAGGTGGGAGGATGGCAAGAAGTGAATTGCTCATTTGGGGAGCTGGTACAGACCACAGTGGGCTGAATGCCCTCCTGTGTCGGTAACAATGATGTGCTGATCTGTCTTTTACTATGAAGGCAGACAATTTGTTTAGCACCTCTACCATTTCCTTATTCTCCATGATAATTTCTCCTGCCTCTGCTTGTAAGGGACTTGTATTTGCTTCTGTTATTCTCTTAGTTTTTACTTACTTGTTAAAGTTCTCACAATTAATTCTTTTGCACGCAACGAGCACTTCATACCTCTGTTATTGCCTCTGTTTAAATTTAAGACCCAAGATTTGGACTTAACTACATCACTGTTGACCTTAAAATGAAATTCTATCATTATGACCATTCCTCCCCAAGGGATCCTTTACTCAAAGATTACTAATCAGCCCTGTCTCATTACACTATAATGTCGACCTCAAGAACCCATGGCTATCAGAGATTACCATAGAAAGTTTTTTTTAACCTTTTCGAATAGTTGGCCATTGCATTCAGTCTGAGGTACTGCTGAGGTATACACAAGAATATATGTAATATGTTTGTTGGTGATACCTAAGGTGTTTCTCAACTCTCAGCAGAATCTTACACATAGTAAAAAGCCAGATTCAATGAAAGATGTCAACTGTCATGAGTAATATTTTCAGGGCTGCTAGCATAAAATACCTTTGAATTTATTGTAGCCTCCTGTGATTCTCTCTAGCCAATTTTGTTGCTGTATGGGTAAACGGAGGGAAAGGAAACAAGTTTTTTAAAGTGGTTCCCTCCCAGCAGAGCCATCATTGCCTTCTTTCTATTGGTAAATGAATACCCACGTATCCAAATCCCCCTCCCTACCCCCTCCTCATCACCTGACTCACTATAGCTTACCTTGTAGAGGCCCCCAGAGAAGTGCAAACCTCATTTTGAGGTAACCTGTGACATAATTATTGGCATTTCAAGATCCTCTGGAGATCAAGGGGATTCAGTATCAAGCAGCTCTAAAATTCTATCAGAAAGTTGTTTCAAGATATTGCCATCTTCTCCCAGCTTTGGAGCAAATAACTGAATGAAATACGGCCATCACAACTTGCCCTAAAGGACCTCCTGTAGTCAACAACTGTGCATATTTTGAGGGGCGGTGGTGGAGTAGTGGTATTATCACTGGGCTAGTAATCTAGAAGCCCAGGGGACAAGGGTTCAAATGCCAGCACAGTAGCTACTGAAATTTGTTTGATTAATTACCTGGAATTAAAAAGCCAGTTTCAGTCATGGTGATCACAAAACAAACCAATGTTGATTGATTGTCATTAATACCCAACTGGTTCACTAATGTCCTTCAAAGAAGGAAATCTACCACCTTACCTGGCCTGGCTTTTATGTGATTCCAGACCCAAAGCAATGTGGTTGACTCTAAACTGCCCTCTTGAAATGGTGTGGCAAGTCACTTGATTCAAGGCAATTAGCGCTCAATGACAAATGCTGGACTTCTCATCCCATGAAAGAATAAAAAAATAAATGCCACAAGCATGCCAGCGTTCTTTTTCCCTGCTTGTCTGTGGTTTCTCACAAGATTCAAGCATGAAGTCCCTTGTTAAGTCCCTAGATTGGGGGACCCATTACTAGAGGAGATGCTAGCAGTTTGCATTCTCACCTACATGGTATACTAGATTGAGTTTCTGTCCCAAAGGCAAGGCAGAAATACTGCTTACCTCAATTGTCCACAATGTTATTTGTAAACAAATACAAAAATACCAGCACTGTATCCGGTGTTGGGTCAAATATTAGGTTGACTTTTCTGGAATGTGTACTCGCCAGATTCAAAGGAAAGAAACAGCATCATTCTGCCAGGTCACCACCCCTTTATGCTTAACACATAGTTCCAGGTAGAAGCCTTCAAATGAGACACGGCTAATGTCAACAAGCCTCTGCAGCATTTTTTTGGGTCTTGATATTGCACAGGCCAAAAAAGTTAAATTGTCCTTAATCAATCACACTCCGTATCGCTGAGAAAAGACACATGTCAAAGCTTTTAGTTGTGCACTCTTCATAACATTCACAAGAATACCAAATGTAAAGGGAACAACAATTTGTACTTGATGAGAGGAGAATGCTGATTTGTTGGCAAATGGACTCTGATTGGTAGAGGTGTTGCCATGGAGCTTCAACCAGCCAGTTTCTGACCGACAGTTAATTGATGACAAACTTTGTTTAAATTAAAATCTGGTAGGCTTAGGGCTTACATTGTATTTTCTGATCTAAGTGGTGGCTGACTGGGTAGACGCATAGAAGAGCTGGTGGGATGGAAGATGAGCAGGAAGAGTTGGTGGGATGGAAGATGAGCAGGAGCCATTGAGTGCAGGGAAGGATGGCAGAGTCTCTAGGCAGTGGGTTTAGGCAAAGCCAAGGGGCAAGAGAGACTTGTGAACAGCACATAACTTTGCCTTGCCTATCTATGTATCTGCCTCCCACCATCTCTACATCTCTCTCATACAGACTCTTTGCCTCAGTATTTAAAAACATATAAACTTTCCGAACAGTTATAAAATAGTTGCATCAGAAATAGAAGCAGGAGTAGGCCATGCTCTGCCTTTCAATAAGATCACTGCTGATCTGATTTGTGGTCTTAGCTCCATGTTGCTGCCTGCCCTCATAATCTTTGATTCCCTTGTAGATCAAACATTGGTCCAACTCAACCTTGAATATATCCAGTGGCCCTGTCTCCACTGCTCTCTGTGGCTGAGATTTCCAAAAATTAATGATCCCTGAGAGAAGCAATGTTTATAACTGTTTTAAAAGGTGTTACACCCATTTTAAAATACGTAAAAATAAAACTCACCTGCCCCATTGAAGCTAACGTAGCTCATGATGTCACTAGAAGATGTGGCTTCGTTGGAAGACCTTGTTGCGTCTCCAGACTTTGGGCCCTGCAACAGCAAGAAGAGAAGATTCTTGCTGCAACCAATGAAACAGGAAAGTTTGTTTTCCTCTGTTCAATGGCGAAGGCCATTGCTTCGTTGCTGACAGCAAAATCCAGATCATTCTTTAGTCAGTTGAATCTGTATCAAAGTCATAATACAAATCAAAACACAAAGACATTTACTGGCTTTACTAATAAAAGTTCCAAATTGTTACTTTAATAAAGGCGAGGGAAATCAGAAGAGTAAACAAAAGAAGATGTTTATTTATAAGAACGTACTATTTACAAGGAGCCTGGTTGAACTTCACCGGGTCCTCTTTCTGTGTCGGTCAGTTCCTAGCTGCCCGACCTTTTATACCACATGGTTATCAGCCCCGTAGTTAGTGGGGGAGTTTATGCTCCTCGAGCCACACAGGGGAAGCAATCAAACCCGCCCCCTGTGTCCCGTACAGGTTGCAAGGACCTTAATATGCAGACCTATCTTTACCCACAAAGATTTAAAGAGATTTGTTAGGAACGATAGTGCTTGACATGATCTGTCTGCAGACCAATATTTAGACAAAATGTATGAAGAATTTGTTGACAGCATCTCGCTCAGGAACCTTTTTTTTTTGGCCTAGCCATTAGAGATTATCAGCAAATGTTTCGAGCTTCTCTGGTAGGAAGCAATTGTGTTCCGTTTGCAGACTAATGTCTGTACAAGAATCTTTATAAAATGTCTGTCGCTGATAGTCAATGTAGTTCTCAAGAGTTTCCATGTTTATTCATACCTTGATGATTGGCTTATTTAGGTTCACTCCCAGGGGATCTCCCAGGAGGCAGTCTATCAGATGGAACAGATGTTCACACAGCTGAGTCAACTAGTGAACCCATAGAGGTCATATTTTACAACCTTCCCATGATATCATTTTTATGGGATCTATATTACAAACAGTAATGTTCCAAGATACCGAGCACCTTAGAGTTCTCTCTAATTTCTCTTTGGTGCATAACCCGTTTGTTCCACTGTGCCCATTTTAAAGGGAACGCAGTTTGTCCCTTGCTCTGTACATTCTAGAACAGAACAAAGAAAATTACAGCACAGGAACAGGCCCTTCGGCCCTCCCAGCCTGCACCGATACTGAATTCTGAATTGTGTCCAACCATCCTACCGCACACCTTAGAGGAAATGTTGCTAATCATTACTAAATTGAGTAAATACCCAGTAACTTGGGGAAGATAAATTGGATAGCCCCCACAAACTGAAATAGGAGATCTAAATGTACAGTGACGTTGAGTGTGTTCAATGTAATAAAGGTAACATATAAACTTCAAGCTGCCTTCTCATTTCAATGATTTCAGCATCTAGTGAAAGCTGTTGATTGACTTTATGTATCAGCAGGAGGCTAATATTGTGTTATATAGAATGGGATTGCAGTTCAGGCATGACCTCGTTGAATGGCAAGACAGGCTTGAGGGGCTGAATGGCCTACTCATAATACTATGATCCTAGAATCTCTAACTGGGTAAATATCATACTGTACATTCAACCATGCCTAAAGTGGCTGAGTTACACAGTATATTGTATCTATTTCTGCAGCTTTTTGCCACGAGCTAGCAATATCTTTCTGGTGATATAATTACTACTTGAATCACTGAGATCTGATATTCCATTGTTAATTTATGATTCTTTCAAGCTAGTAATTTTTGGGACTTCTACATGACACCGTAAGAATCAGAATAGTTAATAACCCTAAGGGTGATGCATTAAAACGATAATACTTATCTTGTTAAATGTCACATGCTGGATATTAAAATAATTCATGTCTACACATTGTTTTTGTCTTGTGGATGTTATTGAAGGTGCTGCTTTCGACAATTTTGACTATAACTGAGACTGTGGGCATCCTGACTTTTTATGTTGAAGTGGCTTTCATGAAATCCCCTTAGTGCAGAAGGAGGCCATTCGGCCCATCGGGTCTCCGCTGACCCTCTGAAAGAGCACTCTACCCAGGCCCACTTCACCCCCCCCCCCCCCCCCCACCCCCCCCCCCCCCATTCCTGCAACCCCATAACCTCACCTAACCTTTGGACACAAAGGGACAATTTAGAATGGCCAATCCACCTAACCTGCACATCTTTGGACTGTGGAAGGAAACCGGAACATCTGGAGGAAACCCACGCAGACATGGGGAGAACGTGCAGACTCCACACAACAGACAGTCTCCAAACGTTGCAATTGAACCTGGGTCCCTGGTGCTGTGAGGCAGCAGTGCTAACCACTGTGCCTCCTTTTTGAGTATGCATCAATGCAAATGTGGCAGTGTAAATGTGTTGTCCGATCTTAATCTGGCATGTGAGTACATCCGTGAGCCACCTGGTCTAAAATCCTTGCATCGGAACGCCTGGGAACATTTAGGGACTTTGAACATATAATCTCGGCTGACACCTGTGCACAGTACTGAGGGAGTGCTGCACTATGTTGGGGTCATCTTTCAGATGGATGTTACACCTGGGCCTCCAGATGTAAAGATCTTGCAGCACCATTTGAAGAAGAACGAAGAAATTTACCACCAATCCAAGAGTCCTGGCCAACACTTATCCCTCAACCAGCACCACTTAAAATAAAATCATGTCATTACTACTCCAGAGACGTTTGTGAGAGCTCACTGTGCACAATTTGGCTGTGATGTTTCCGACTCAACAACAGTGACCCCACGTCGGGAGTACTGCACTGGCTGCAATGTGCTTTCTAATGTTTTAAATAATTGCAAATTTGTTATTTTTCTTTAGTTTGTACTGGATCTGTTTAATGAGGGAATAGATTCAGTCATCTCCTTGCTTTTACTCTGCATATGTCCAAATTCTCAAGGCACATGATTGATTTTGCTCCATGTCTCTGAGACTTGATGGATGTCGAAGTAACAGTCGATACTAACCTGCTGACTGTGTACAACTTTTCACAGATACTAATTTGACACTGGTAACTGTATGATAACTCATCTAATTGATAATACAATCGTTTTAATAATTGGAGTAGTTGGGCATGGTTTGCAATTTGTCAAGGGTATTTCTGCAAAATGGTGGAATATCAGCCATCTTACGACCATGTGAAGAGGAGTGAAATGACTCCCCTATTCTCTCACTCCAGGTTTGAACAAAACAGGGTTTTTTGTGAATTTAGAAAGGATGTGCTTTGCCAGTTCTGTAAGAGTCCACTCTTTGCACTTTCAGATTGTGAACAATTAGGCAGGTTTTCTTTGGTTAAACAAAGAACAACCTAAGTTTATACAGAACATAGAACATAGAGTGCAGAATGAGGCCATTCGGCCCATCAAGTCTGCACCAACCCATTTAAGCCCTCTCTTCCACCCTATCCCCATAACCTTATAACCCCTCATAACCTTTTTTGGATACTAAGGGCAATTTTAGCATGTGCAATCTACCTAACATACACATCTTTGGACTGTGGGAGGCAACCGGGGAACCCGGAGGAAACCCACGCAGTTATTGAAACTATTTCTCAAATAGAAAAATTATAACCACCACTCATGCATCACACCCATTTTTCTGGGCAACACTCAAACCAGCCCTGACGGCAGAGTAAAAAGATAGGCTTATAGAATTTTTACAGGAGTATATGGTTACCTGTTTCTTGGCTGACCTCAGTGAGGTGATTCCATGTTACGGCCATTTTGTTCCGATGTCTTTATGGTCATAAAAAGAAAATGTATTTTCTTTTATTTTATTTTCATGTACTTAATGATCTGTTGAGCTGCTCGCAGAAAAATACTTTTCACTGTACCTCGGTATACGTGACAGTAAACAAAATCCAATCAATCCCCTTTATAATCTTATATACCTCAATTAGATCTCCTCTCATTCTTCTAAATTATCGAGAGTACAGGCCTAAACTTTTCAATCTCTCTACGTAAGACAAACCCTCATCTCTGGAATCAATCGAGTGAACATCCTCTGACCTGCTATAATGCAACTACATCCCTCCTCAAGTAAGGGGACCAAAACTGTACACGATACTCCATGTCTGGTTTCACTAATGCCTTGTACAGTTGCAGCAACTTCCCTACTTTTATTTTTAATTCCTTTAGCAATAAATGCCAAAATGTAATTTGCCATTACCTCTTCCTTATTACCTCTGCACCGAAGCACTCTGAAGTTTCTCTCCATTTAGATAATAAATTGTCTTTCTATTATTCTGACCAAAATGGTTAACCTCACACTTATTCACATTAAACCCTATCTGCCAAATTTTGGTCCGCTTACCTAACGTAACCTGTTCATATCCATTTGTAAATTTCTTATTTCTTTATTTAAACTTACTATCCCACCTATTTTCGTGTCATCTGAAAATTTTACTATTGTACCTTCTATTCCGACATCCAAGTCAATAATATAGATTGCAAATATTTGAGGCTCGAGGACCGAACCATGTGGCACCCCACTTGTTGCATTTTGCCAACCTGCAAAGGGCATATTTAGCCTGAGTCTCTGTTTTCTGTTGGTTAGTCAGTCCTCTATCTAAGCTAATAAATTACCCTAACCCGATATTACCTTTATTGATCTTTTGTGTGGCACCTTATGAATGCCTTCTGGAAGTCCAGATATACTACATCTACAGGATCCCCCCGATCCACTTTGCTTGTTACATCTTCGAAGAACTCCACCAATTTAGTCAAACATGATTTACCCTTCATAAAACCATGCTGACACTGAGAGATTGTTTTGACTTTCCAAATGTCCGGATACTACTTCCTCAATAATGGAATCTTACAATTTCCCAATGACAGATGTTAAACTAACCATAGAACTATAGAATTCCTACAATGCAGAAGGAGATTATATGACCCATCGAGACTGCACCAAAAAGAGCACATTACCTCGGCCCACGCTCTGACTCTATTCCCGTAACACCTCCTAATCGGCACATCTTTGGACTGTCGGAGGAAACTGGAGCATCCCGAGGAAACCCACGCAGACACGGGGAGAGCATGAAAACTCCATGGAGTAGTCATCCAAGGCCAGAATTAGCTTAGAAAACTGCTGTGCCACCATGCCACCCCTAATTGGTTTATAGTTTCCAACTTTCCATCTTCATTCCCTTTTGAATAAATGTATTGTCCCAATCCACTGGAACCTTTTCTGCATCCAAGGAATTTTGGACTATTAAAATCAATGTGTCCACTATCTCCACTGCCACTTTCTTCAAGATCCCAGGATGTAGGCCACCAGGCCTGTGGACTTATTCACCTTCAATCCCAATAGTTTGCTCAATACCTTTTCCCTATTGATGATGATTATTCTATTACCTCTGAATTACCTGTTATTAATGGGATGATACCAGTGTCCTCCGCCATAAAAACGGAGGCAAAATATTGATTTTGTGTTCCACACTATTAACTCCCCAGTCTCATTCTCCAGTACACCAACATTTATTTTAGCCACTCTCTTCCTTTAGTGACAAAGCTACACCACCTCCTTTTCCTTCCTGCCTACCCTTCCAAAATGCTGAGTATCCATGGGTATGGTTTCACATTAGTTAGCACTGCTGCCTCACAGTGCCAGTGACCCGGGTTCATTTTGGCCTTGTGTGACTGCCTGTGTGGAGTTTGCATTTTCTTCCCATTTCAGTGTGGGTTTCCTCTGAGTGCTTTGGTTTCCTCCGACAGTGCAAAGATGTGTAGGTTAGGAGTTTTGGCCATGCTAGATTGCCCCTTAGTGTCCAAATATGTACGGGTAAGGAGGAGTTACGATGATAGGCCAGGGCCCTAGGTAGAGTGCTCTTTCAGAGGGCGATGCAGACTTGATGGGCCGAATGGGCTCCTTCTGCACTGGAGGGATTCTCTGACCCTATGATTAATAATAATGATAATAATCTTTATTGTCACAAGTAGGCTTACATTAACACTGCAGTGAAGTTGCTGTGAACAGCCCCCAGTCATCACATTCAGGCACCTGTTTGGGTACACGGAGGGAGAATTCAGAATGGCTAAATTACCTAACAGCATGTTTTTCGGGACTTGTGGGAGGAAACCTGAGAACCCGGAGGAAACCCACGCAGGCACAGGGAGAACGTGCAGACCCTGCACAGACAGTGACCCAAGCTGGGAATCAAACCTGGGACCCTGGCGCTGTGACGCAACAGTGCTAACCACTGTGCTACCCTGTCACCCAGATTAAACTCCCAGACCAGGTCTCCTTGTAATTATGTCTCAGTAAGTGCCACTAGATAATACCACTTTATCTCTATTTGCACGGTTAGCAAATTCAATTTATTCAGAATGCTTCTACATTCAGATACAAAGGGCGGAATTCTCCGCAAGGCCCAACGCCGTCGTGAAACCTGGAGAGGTTCACAACGGCGTCGTAGGCCGCTCCTGGACCCCTCATCTCCCCCCCCCCCCCCCCCCCCCCCGGGGGGGGGGGGGGGGGCTAGGAGGGCCGTGGCGTGAATCTCGGCCGCAGGGCCTTGTTGCTGGCATCAAGGCCCGGCGCGCCGAAAATGACTCGGCCGGCACGCCTAATGACGTCAGCCGCGTATGCGCAGGTTGGCCGACTCCAACCCGCGCATGTGCGGCTGACGTCACGACGGCTGATGGCTCAAACCCGCGCATGCGGGGGTCCGTCTTCCCCTCCACTGCCCCACAAGACGAGGCGGCTTAATCTTGCAGGGCGGCAGAGGGGAAAAAGTGCGTCCCGTTGAGACGCTGGCCCGACGATCGGTGGGAACCGATCGCGGGCCAGTCCCCTCCCAAGCGTGGTCGTGGTGCTCACTCCCCTCTCCGCCCCCCACAAGCCACAAAACAGCTGCTGGCGCCATGTTCACGCCGGCAGCGACCAGGTGTGGTTGCCGCTGGCATGAACCGGTCGGGAACGGCCGGCTGCTCGGCCCATCCGGGTCGGAGAATCGCGGGTCGCCACGCCATTTTGGAGGGGGTGGGAGAATCGCGGGGGGTGCCAGAGCGGCCCTCCCGCGATTCTCCCACCCGGCGTGGGAGCAGAGAATCGCGCCCATAGCCTTTACGTTTGTTCTATTATCAAATTTCCCTACTCTTGTACAATTTCTTGGTGCAATATGACATCCGCACATTCTGTCCCTTACTTTTATTTTCTGGTAACAATCAGCCTCATCACTAACCTGCACTCCTGCCTTCTCGTTTAACTTTCATTTTCTAAATTTCCATGCAACTGAACCCTCTCGCCACTATTGTTGATAGCAGATTATGTCTGCTGCGGCTATTGTTTCAGAAAGTTAATTGTATTTTGATGTCTCCTCCAAGAAACATTTGAAAAGTCTCAGGGTAGTGTGAAATCTTTCACCCTCCCTAGGAGGTTGAGTGTTTGTATTTCTGTGCTATTTGGTGAAATGCAAAATTGTGTGTATTGTGCAGTTTTGTCATTGTCTCCACTGGGTTCCAGTTTTTTTACAATCCGGCCAGAAAAAGAAAGATAGAAATTGTATTCTCGTAACAGAAGACACCTATGGAATTGATTAGCCCTTTAGCTTTGCTCAAAGATACAGCGCCTCTGCCACTCCCTGATCCTCTTTCTCATTGCCAACCCTCCCGCTTACATTTATCCTTGTACAAGTTGACGCTGCTCTTCCTGCCTTTTGCTGCTTCTCTCAAGATCCCACAGAGCATTTGGGAGAGAGATACTGTGAGCAGGAGAGGCAGGGAACAGGAGGTTTGACAATGTCAGCAGTGGGAGGGCGGGTCAGGGAGGAGGCAGCAAGCTGGAGGTAGCAAATTTCTTATATATTTTTTAATTTAAAAATTATTTCATTTACCAATTTAGGAATTTAACAATGAAAAGCATTTCAACTTGGAGGGGATGGTATTTTAATGTTTTCTTTATTGATGAGAAAGGTTCTACATAACCTTTTACATTGGTTTTAATAAGAAAATCTAATTTGTTTAAAATTATTTCACTTAAAGTCACAATTTTTAAGAATGCAACTACAATGTTAAGTGAGGACTTAATAACTCACTGACTGCAAAGTTTAGCTCTTCAGGCTCCACAATATTTATCACAAAATCTGCAGTTTATAGCTATCTTTAACTTATCACACCCTCTTCTTGAGACTTAAGATTTTGAACATAATGAGCATTCATGCTTAAAAATTAGCTTGTAACCTCAATAATTAATAATCCATAATTGCACTTTGCTCTAGATTTCAAGACATTAGACATCAGGGTCCTTTCACAAATAGGATTTTATTTGTGCACATCTGGCTGTAGCAGCAGATGCTCAACAGTTGAGGCCAGTGCGAATAGGTTAGGGACTATAACTGCTGGGGTCTCACCTTCCATCTGGTAAGTGTCCCAGGTTGAGAGTTAGAACAGATAGCCAGGTGTTGTTTTCCGAATGGCCTCATTATGAATGCTTGGCTCAGTTCCTTCAAAAACAACTCCAAACCCACGATCTCTAAAATCTAGAAGGACAAGAGCAACAGATGCATGGCAACACCATCACCTACAAGTTCTCCTCCAAGCCACACACCGTCTGATTTGGAATATGGGCGCAATTCTCCCCCCCACACGCCGGGTGGGAGAATCGCGGGGGCGCCAGGCGAGTCCCGCCACGCCGCCCAGGCACCCGCACGTGATTCTCCCACCCCCCCCCAAAGCAGCGCGCCAAGATTTACGGCTGGCCGCTCGGACAATCGGCGGTCGCCGTTTGTAACGGGCGAGCGGCGATTCTCCGGCCCGTATGTGCCGAGCGGCCTGCCCAGTACGACGGGTTCACGCCGGCGCTGACCACACCTGGTCGCTGCCGGCGTGAACAATGCGGGAACGCTGGGGGGGGGCCTGTGGAGGGGAGGAGGGGGGATCGAGCACTGGGGGGGGGCGCTCAAAAGGGGTCTGGCGCGCGATCGGTGCCCACCGATCGGCAGGCCGGCCTCTCCGAAGGATGCACTCCTTTCCTCCACCGCCCCGCAAGATCAATCAGGCAATTCTTGCTGGGCGCCCGCGGGGAGAACGCATTCATGCTTAAAAATTAGCTTGTAACCTCAATAATTAATAATCCATAATTGTACTTTGCTCTAGATTTCAAGACATTAGACATCAGGGTCCTTTCACAATGCGTGGGTTGGAGCCGGCCAACCTGCGCATGCGTGGGTGACGTTCGATGCCGCGTAATTTACATGGCGCCGCTTTTATGCGGCACCAAGGCCCGGTGCGCGTAAATAATTTGGCGCCGCTCCTAGCCCCCTGGGGGTGGGAGACTAGGGGGCGAGGAGCGGCCTCCAACGCGGCTGTGAAACACTCCGGTTTTCACTCCGGCGTCGGCACACTGGGCGCGATTCTCCGCTGCCCAGGCTGGGTGGGAGAATCGTGGGAGGGCCGCTCTGCCCCCCCCTGCGATTCTCCGCTGCCCAGGCTGGGTGGGAGAATCGTGGGAGGGCCGCTCTGGCCCCCCCCCCTGCGATTCTCCGCTGCCCAGGCTGGGTGGGAGAATCGCGGGAGGGCCGCTCTGGCCCCCCCCGCCTGCGATTCTCCGCTGCCCAGGCTGGGTGGGAGAATCGCGGGAGGGCCGCTCTGGCCCCCCCCGCCTGCGATTCTCCGCTGCCCAGGCTGGGTGGGAGAATCGCGGGAGGGCCACTCTGCCCCCCCCCCCGCGATTCTCCGGCGGCCTGCCGTTCCCGACCTGTTCACGTCGGCGGCAACCACACCTGGTCGCTGCCGGTGTGAACATGGCGCCAAAGGTGAGTTTGTGGCTCTTGGGGGGCGGAGAGGGGATTGAGCACCACGGCCGTGCACGGGAGGGGACTGGCCCGCGACTGGTGCCCACCGATCGTCGGGCCGGCGTCTCCAAATGACGCACTCTTTCCCCTCTGCCGCCCCGCAAGATCAAGCCGCCACGTCTTGCGGGGCAGCGGAGGGGAAGACGGCAACCGCGCATGCTCGGCTGACGTCATTAGGCGCCGCCGGCTGCGTCATTCCCGGCGGCCGAGATTTACAGAATGCTGCTCCTAGCCCCCCGGGGGGAGGGAGAATAGGGGGCGAGGAGCGGCCTCCGACGCCATCGTGAAACACTTCCGCCCTTAGTCTCCCGTTGGGAGAATCCCGCCCTATATCTCCATTCCTTCACAGTCATTTGTCAATATCCTGGAACTCCCTTCCTAATAGCATCATGAATATACCTACACCACATAGACTGCAGTAATTTAAGAAGGCAGCTCACCACCACCTTCTCAAGGGACAATTATGGATGGGTAATAAATGCTAACTTAGCCAAATTAAAGAAAGAACAGCTAATACACTTAGCACTATGGGCAATGTTAAAATAGTTTTCAGGGGACTAATAACTTTGTTTGATTACAATCTTTATTACCTTATAATAACTTGATCTTTCTTTGAAGAGTTTTTCAATGGTAGCATTTTATTTACATGAGATTAAAAGGTGTGATGTGGTTGGAGACAGTTTTCTCATTGATACTGTGAATGGCTGTGATTGATTGACAGTTGTTTTTGGGGAGGGTGGGGCGGTATGGTGGCGCATTGGTTAGTACTGTTGCCTTACGGCACCGAGGTCTCTGGTTCGATCCCGGTCCCGGGTCACTGTCCGTGTGGTGTTTGCACGTTCTCCTGGATTCGCGTAACCCCCCCCCAACCCAACGATGTGCAGGGTGGGTGAATTAGCCATGCTAAATTGCCCCTCAATTGAAAAAAGAAATAATTGGATACTTACATTTTTTTTAAATAACAAAAGAAAATAAAATAAAACTGATTGGCAGTTTTTAAGAGGTTGTAAGATGAACAGTTGTTTTCACAAAAGAGATTTTCAACATCTCTGCTTATTGTGTCAGTTTCAGGAGCATTTCAAAAGCTTGCCAGACTTGCAATGGCTCATTCGTTCTGTACGTAGTAGATATTGGAAGAGCGGGCATGGAGGATCCTTGGGGGAATGTTTGATAAGGGGACATAAAACAGGCATGGAAGGTAGAAGGGGGCACGAGCGATAGAAGAGGGCATGGGAGTTGGCATGTGGGTAAGAGTTTGAGGGTGTAACAGTCATGGATATAACTGTGCTGATGTCCCAATTAATCGAGGGAGACCTTCTAGCCTGCCAACCTTGCCATCTATCCACTACCATTGCTGCCTCAACCCTGCCTCCAGAGACATCCCGACCGTGTCTCCCCAGAATGAAAATATGGAATGCAGGGGCCTCCTTAACAGAGACACGTTGGGGAGTTGGGAACTTTCCCAGCTCCCGATCCCCATCTCCTTGGTGAAAATCGGGTGTCTGGCAATGAAATTATGATACATTCTCCATATTCAAAACAGTCTCATGTCTGATTTTAGTGGGCTGACTGGACATCCATTAAATGCCTGTATGAATTGATCTAGCTGGGAAACGTATGGCTGCTATTTGAAAATTGTGCACCTCCCACTGCAAAAATAATTGGCTAATGTATCACTTTTCCAAAATTAAGTAAAATCTTTTGAGAGAGCAATCAGCATTTTAACAATGTCTTCAGTTGCAAATGTTAGCTTGTGATTAACAATCCATAAAACTAATGGAGCATTTACAATTGTGTTGTATCGTGCAGATGACCATGTATCTGTTATTCTGTGCCTCTGTGATAAATTGTTTCTGCCACTCTCCAAAGTACATCAGATGTTAATTTGGCTGGAGTTGCAGCTGAAAGCCTAAATATGCACTGATACATGTTGACAGATTTGTTTTAAAATTACATCTTATTTATTAATATCTGATGGGCATTATGGAGACAGTAACAATTCCCATAAAATCAAGTGCATGTGGCACATTTTTGCAGGAGCGCTATGGACTATAAACCTCATGTCTAAAATATGATTTTGCACTCCTATCACTAGGTCATTTTATGATGATAGCACTGACACCCCCCCCCCCCCTCCCCTCTTCGTTCACAAGATAGTAACTCCTTTTAAAATCCTCCCTCCAACAATAAGCTGCTATCTTCTGATCAAGAAAGAAGGTTTCTGATCAAGGAGCATGTGCTACTGATGCTGTTCCTGTAACCAAGTTCTAAAAAGTGTCTAATCGTAGCAAAAAAATGGCGTGCATCTTTGTTTTCTTTTTGCTGCTTGGAAAAGCACCTTTACCGATGACCTAGTTGAGGTCTGAAATTCTTAATATGCGATTGTCTTTTTTCCCCTTTGTGTAACAATGTGGTACAATTATAGGATTTTCTGCCAGACTGTCTGTGAATTATTTTTAATATGTTTCCTCAAGCAAAATAAAATGAAGCTTTCAACAAAAGTTGTGTTAATAAATGTTCAGTTTCCAATGACATTAGCAGGTCTTGATGACCTAATTCTCATTAAATTGTTGAGTACTTTCTGGATAACTTATTCATCTAGCTTTCTACATTTATTTTTCTCCCTTAAGATTTTATTGGTTTCTAACTATGCTATTCGCTCTAGCGTTAAGAGTAGGAATGTCTGGGCTATGGACTTCCCTGTAGCTGTCATCAATCCTGCTTCATAATTGGGGAGAATAAGGTACAGTTCAGCAGAGTGAGTTAGTCTGTGTCAACTTGTCTCTCATGCAGAGATAGAATTCCTGGAGCTGTCACCTCATAGTTAGCAAATCAAGTTTACAGGAGTAACATATCAATTCAAAATGTAATTTTCCTCGCTTTTTGAGTACCTGGCTACATCAGCTATACATACATATAAAATTACCCAAGGCTCAAAATCCAAATTGTGTAAATAAATGGTGCAATTTGAATGAAGCACTCAGAAGGCAACAGTGGCAGATCAGTGAGCAGCAAAGTACCGTGAACAAGTACTTACTGTTTGTGACTGCATTTTATTAAAAGGTCAAATATTTGAGTATCCAACCAAGGGGAAGGTCAAATATATGAATACCATAAACTAGTATTCTTCACAGGCTTAACGTACTGTCATTATCCAATGGCCTAACCAAGAGCTGATGGAACATAGACAGCATTAGAAACCCATGACCTCAACCATATCCTCCACTTGAGCTGTGAGCTGCCCCCCTGCATCAACATTTTCAGACTTCTCCTGCTCATTTTTCCAGCTGACTATACGGTCAATCTAGGACATCCGGGCTATTTCTGAAAATGTTGCTTGCTTTCTATGTGCCAAAACAATTACAGCTGTGCAAGTTTGTTAGATGGGGTAAACATTAATTACAAATGGGTATTGTGGGACTTGCTAATCTGCTTGTCTAAACTGATGTTTGTCTTAGCAGGGGTTGAACTTCATAGACCTTAATCCTTTGGGAATTTCTGGGCTATTTCTGCTTCAAAATAATAAAGAAGGATTAATACTTGGAACTAATAAATATTTCTAATTTTAGTTTCTGTTTTATTGTGTTTCATGTTACAACTTCAGACAAATTCATATTCTCAAAAGTGAAGAGTATCATTTGGCAGAAAACATCCTTCCACTCGAGGCATGGCAGTACAAAAATAAAAAAGAAATGTTACGCCTTTTAATGAGCATAGCTAACCTCAGCAGTGTAACAGTTAATACTGTATAATTTCATTCATATTTGTTGAGTACTTGTATTCTTGATAGGTCACTGGCCCAATATTTAACAAATCAGAAAGCACTAGGTGATTGAGTCTTTCATCAAAATATCAACCACCAAATCTATAAGTGATCCATTTTTCATCTTGAAAGTATTATTATTGTACAAGTCTATTTCAGTTTTGACAGTTGTCGTAGAACTCCCATTGTGTTTTGACGGGCTTTTGCAGAGGAGGGGGGGGGGGGGTTAAGCAGATAGAATTCTAAAGAACTGATTATAAATCCTGTTTTTTTTTGTTAAAGGTTACATAATAACCAAGCTGTAAAAGCGTGCTTTAATCTTACTTCAGTGGTAGATGGTGTTCGCTTGTATAAATCTATGGCTGTCACTTCCCTGAATAGTAGGACAGTGATTTGGGTTCCTGTGAAATTAATGAAATTAAACCATCACGTTAGGTTTCTTTCTTCTGTTCCAGTGATGTAGATGTGCTTGGACTCTTCACTGTCTGATGTACTTCCCATACATTTATCATCCAGAGCTCATGATTAATAGGGTACCTACAATACTAAATAGCACCTACCGGTACTTCTACCTGAGCTGCCGTTTTCTCATTTGAATAGGTGAGGAACCAAAGTCAGCAGAGCAATTTTTGCTCGATTTCATCACTCAAAATTCAGTTGGAATTTCTTCTAAATTCCTCAGCTGCCCTGAGGCTAAGGCTCAATGCTGATACAGAGATTAATCCCAAAAGAGCCCGTATTTCTCAGCAGAGAAATTAAAGCTTGCCAGTTTTCCTTTCACCTGTCCTTCTGACAGCTCTGTCAGTAATGATGTGCCATATACATGGCATAATCCCCATTCTATGGTAAAGAATAATTTATTAAGAAATTAAGGGGCTTAGCTCCTCTGTCGGGTTGGTCTTCAAAAGTTGGCTGATAGTGGTGACAGCATGATTATCAATGAAAAATTATTTAACAGTACCTTGGGGCTTTTTTAGACAAAGCCTAATAAGTCACATGGGTAGATATCAATCAAATTTATCCCCTTTAGATTTTGTAAATATTCCCCGAAGTTAAAGCAAATTACGTTGATTATATGGCTCCTCTGCATGCAGTTCAGAGTGACTGTGGGGCACGGTCCTAGTTTAGGGAGAAGCATATTTTTAGAAGCTCTCAGGCAGCGTGACATGTTTGCTAATAAAGCTGACACAGTTTCTCCCTTGCTTCAGGAATCTTAGTCAGGCCAACAGGAGGTACAACAATTTTTTTTCAAACAACCCTTCACTAGTATGTGGGATTATTGATTGAGTTTAAATGCGAGCATGGCAACAAAGATGTTATAATTTACACCTAAGACTAATACAAGGAGCAGCATTTAATTTTTTTTAATGTAAAAAATAGTTCCAAACACAAGGCCATTTCTGTCGAGTTTGTGTTATTTAACCAAATGAAGGATGTGTTAGCATTTTCAGCAAAACATTTGTACAGTTTCTTGACTCGTACAGATGAAGAAATGGGAGAAATATTGTTTTTTAACCTTCAACATTGAATGTTTACAGGAAATTGTTTACTCAAAAGCTAAATTAAATCAGTAAAGGGAATAGATTTTCAAAATTGCTCATGAAAATCAGCATTCAGTGAGTTAACTGATGGGAAGTTGGTGGTGACCAGAAATATTATTTAATGAATTGAGAATGTCAAAGATATTTTATTTAATCATAAGCATAACCCTGGTAAGTGAACTAAACATTTTTTTCCCAAACACATATCTCACCAAGGAGTTTGATCTTGTTTTTATGAACAAAGATTAATGAATAATTAATCCATTCAACCTGGACCTTCCTCAAAAATTTGACTTCATGTAAACTACAGAATGGACACAGGTTTTCTTTTTCAGACGGTTATTGAACAGTAGGTTGTAACAACCATATCAATGCTTTACAGTATTCAATGGATTTTGAAGGTGAAGAAAGATGGAAATGATTTCTGCAATTCAACAGCTATAGTTTCCTTTACAAATCAGGTGATGAATTCAGTAAAGTAGGCTTAATGTTACACACAAACCCAGGAGCTTCTCATAATTCACCATCTTGTCCAGATAACCACAACATTGTCATCTTATTACAGCTCAGGAATGCTACAATAGGCACTTATCACCCTTCCTTTCCTTTCCGACATCACTAAAAAGGAAATAAAATAAGCAATCACTCATATTTCAGATCAATGTAATGAGCCAATATCACATTTTATGGTCTGTTTTTTCCTGTATAAATGTTTTCAATTAAAGGAAGTTATTCTACCAACACAAAATGCTGAAATGACTGACTCAGTTTTTCATAGCATTATGACAGAATACTTAACACTTGCTCAATGCTTATTTTACACTTTGTGTAGTTAGAGGTTTGAACCCTAGAGCCGATTAACATTTGAGTCTGAGATTCACACTTAGGAGGTCTTAATCAGTTCTCAGCCACACAACCTTATGCGTGAAAAACCTTAGTGTCAGAAGAATTGACTTAACAGAACCAGCCATGAAAGGAGTATGTCCATTAGTGGCATATAGAGATAGATTAATGTTCAAGTAATCAAGGTAGCAAAAGAATAAAACAAACAATTAGTTCTAGATTTATAGACAACATGATCCCTGTGTGATTTATGTTGTGGTTAAGGAATTAAGCCACAGTTAATCAGGGCAAAACAGGAGTTCCGAGGTTTAATTTTCAGTATTTTCTAAGTTAGCTAGTCTCATCCAGAGTGCTGTCCAAAAGAAAGAATCAGCCAAGGTTCCCATTTCTGATCAATGTCCAGAGATTCCTTTTTGAATTAGGCTTGCCTGTGATGCCCTACATAGGTGAGGACCCTGGAGGCACTCTACATCTACGTCCTTCATTGTCAGGTACTCAGTACCTGGCTAAGGGTCACAGCAATGGAAGGCCTGAAAGTCACCCCTCCTCCCTTCCTTCTGACACATCTGTCCTACCAGCCAGTGACCACGTCCGCGCACTGACGACCTTCACTGATCCTGGGCCTCTGGTGGGCCCATTGCCGGCAGCTGCCACCGCTTCACTGGTGGTACTGGCAGCAATAAGGAGTTGCCGGCCTCTGATTGGACTTTGGACACTATTGGGGGGGGAGGGGGGGGGGGGGGGGGGGGGGGTTCTTGATCCTGAGGAAGGCCGTCTGTTTCCCACTTATTATGGTGGACCTTCCCCAAACAAGGTGAAGCAAGGCTCCCATCGGCACTCTGTCAATGGGTGACTCCCCTATTGGCTGGAATAAATTGCGTCCCATGGCTGAGAATAATGTGCACCAAGTCCACTAAGTGTTTAACAGCTGTTCACTTGCTTCAGCTATGACCGCGCAGATAAGGGAGTCGGCATGTGAGAAATTATTGTCAAGACCCCACTGCTATGATACCATGCTGCAGTGCACAAGGCCTTGAATGTGCTGTGTCTGTCTCCCTTGTCAGTTTCTTTTTGTATTCTTTCTGCCAATTCCACCCACCCCCTTTTGTGGTCCACACACATAATGTTCTAGTTTGGACTTGGAGCAGTTTCAACATTGCTAAGCTCTGTATGTGAACCTCTTGCCAAAGGCCACCTGTACCTCGGAACAACAATTGCAAGGCAGAAGTATCAGCTCACATTATACAACACCAAGGCCACCTTTAGAAACATCAGTCCAACTGGACCAGTATTTTACTGTGGAAATGGTCAGGAATTACTTGTGAGCAACCTGCCAGGCTGGTAGAAGATGTCTGACATATGTCATTTGTTCAGGAGTTTTGCTCGAGGTGCCTTCAGTGAAGTTATTTATTGTATTTCATTTTGTTATTGTTACCAAACAAATTTGTATCAACAGTGGAAAATGTGCAGTCAAATTTGGAGTCTTACTCATAACAATTTGGCCTCGCCCTCAAATTATGTTGTTGGATCTGTTCCGGGCAGTTTTTCAGAGCTACTCTATGCTCCAGTTGTATTTACACAGACTGCTCATTTTATTTCAAGGGCTTGGTAAAGTTCCAAGATTACTACCCTAGTTGGTCTAAAATCCAAAGGAACCTGGAGCTGGTTCCTGGCACCAGGAAAATAGTTCTTTGCGATTATATATTCCCATCAAGGCAAAACAGATTCACACACTCACTCAAAAACAAGACACAATTTTAATACATTAAAAAACTGGCTTTTGAACAAATCCCTTTTAAGTAATCATTGTAAACAAAATCTGTTTGCCTAAAGAAAGCCTACAAGCAGTCGTTTGGTATCAGAACTACATGTGCTAATGAACCAAAAGCTGTTAATGTGGTTTCTTCAGTTAAATTGATTCATGAATTTTGAAGAGAACATTATCTAATGAATTTACTCTGAATAGAAAGCAATTAGAGGGACATACCATTCTGCTTAACCCCAAAGACACCCTAGTGCCACAAATTAAGTACATTTTGAAAACAGATTCATAAAAACTGAAATAGATTTGCTGTCTTGTGACCTCTACTAATCCTTGTAAATTAATGAACAAAAAAGTTAATTCCTAAGCTGACCCTTTTCTAATAACACATGGATTATACTGAGTTATAGTACATTTAGGGTCATAATATTAATCAGATTGTTCCAGTAAAGTTATTATGTTTTCAGACAGACAGTCAGTACATGGTTTTAGATTCAAAATACTGTACCATTTGAAATATCTACTTAAAACGTTATTCAAGTTCCTGCTGTAAATGCACAATCCATCACTCTGCCTTTAATGAAACACTATTCATATCAACTGTGATGTACTGCGTGGTAAGTAATAGCATTGTTCCATGCTGTAAAGTTAGTAGCTGCTAAAGTGTAATAAAGTACTGACATATTATACCAGTACAGTATTAATGTAGAATTTTGACTGAACATGCAGTGTTGATGTGAAGGAAATTGTAATGTAAAACATGTAAGAATGACAATTAATTTAAAGCCATTTCTATGCAAAAATAATTTACGGAATAAATTTAAGTTTCTCACGTACCTGGAAAATTGTATTTACATGATGTATGTAAGAACATTTTTACCAGAACTACTTCGAGGTGCTTTCCTATATAGTTTCCTACATTATAACAGTGACTGCGCAGAAGTATTTAATTGGTTGTAAAGAGCTTTGGGATGTCCTGAGGTCGTGAAAGGTGGTGTGTAAAAGCAAATCATTTTTTTTCCTTCTCCCGCCCCCATATACTTTGGTTTCCCTCTTGCTCAGAGAACAAACTGTGGATTTTATGGTTGCCCAGTTTGGATCCTCTGTGGATTCACAAGATTCCCTTTGCCTTGTGCCAAAATGTTTATCTTGAGTTCTGCAATGATTTTGTTGAGGGATTTTAGTCTTTCATATCTTGATTGCTGTATTTAATGTGTATATAGTAAAATCTGTTCTGTTGCGTGACCGGTTATCATCGCGGATGCAAAGACTGTTATCGTGCAGAGACATTATTCAATTGCAGCAATTCAAAATGTTTGAAGTTGGGCAGTGTGCTTAAAAAGCATTTTAAACAGCCCGAAGAAAAATTTATGAAGTTATGTTGTTTACATCACTGTGCATATGCCAGGCTAAAAAAAGTGACTAGAGAGCAACCATAGAGTTCCTACAGTGCAGAAGGAGGCCATTTGACCCCTCAAGTGAGTACTGAACCTCTGAAAGAGCATCCGACCTAGTCCCACCAACAGCCCCATATTAACCTCATAATCCCACCTGACCTCATCTTTGGACACGGGCAATTTAGCATGGCCAATCCACCTAATATGCACTTCTTTGGACTGTGGGAGCAAACCGGAGCAACCGGAGGAAACCCATGCAGACATGGCTGAAAGTGAAAACTCCACACAGACAGTTACCCAAGGCCGAAATTGAACCTGGGTGCCTGGGGCAGTGAGGCAACAATGACTAACCACTCTGGCACCAGTTGGAGCTGAACAAAATAATTCTGTGCATATCTAAGTATTAATTAAGAATGAGTGCTACTAGGCAGCATGGTGGCGCAGTGGTTAGCACTGCTGTTTAATGGCGCTGAGATCCCAGGTTCAATCCCGGCCCTGTGTCACTGTCCGTGTGGAGTTTGCACATTCTCCCCGTGTTTGCGTGGGTTTCACCCCCACAGCCTAAAGATGTGCAGGGTAGGTGGATTGACCACACTAAATTGCCCCTTAATTAGAAAAACTGAATTGGATACTCTAAATTTATTTGTTTTTAATTAAAAATATCAGAATGGGTGCTGGACACCACTGAGAAATGCTTTTATGTTGAAACCAAACTATATTTTCATATTTGAAAGAAGCAAGTCGTTAACTAATTCACTTCTGCCAAATTACTCTGCAGCACAGAATTCGGCCATTTAGCCAATAGATGTTGGTATTTGTGCTCCACACAAGCCTCCTTCCATCCTTTATCTAACCACATCAGTATATCCTTCTATTCCTTTCTTCCTCATGCACATCTTAGCTTACTTAGTTTACCCTTAAACACTTTGTTTCAAATAGTCCTGCAGTAGCATGATTCACATTCTAACCACTCTCTGGCTAAAGAAATTTCCCCTGAATTCCCTCTTGGATTGATTGGTGACTGCTATATTTATGGCCCGTAGTCTCACTCTCAAGTTGAAACATCTTCGTTCTGCCTACCCTGTTAAATCCCTTCATAATCTTAAATTTGTTGCCTGTAATTCCTCTGGCTTTACAGTAGTTTTATACAGGAGCATCTATACTCCTTTCTCTAATGATGACAAAGACTTTGTTGTATTACAAATAATTTAGGTAATAAAGAATATCAACATAAAAAGGGACAACACAGTATCAGAAATCAAAATTTGAAAACATGCAACTTAACTTGTTTGTTATGTGGGACAGGGTGGGAAACATCAAGAACCGTCAGACTCTGCCCCAGTGCACCCAGTCTAATCATGTGATATAAAACTTGTCTTACAAAAGAGAACAATGAATTTAAACTTGTTTTTCTTTGTGTGTGATACTTCCCTGCAAAAGACCCAGGACTCCTTTGCAGCTTCTCTCTGCCATCCTGTTCATGTGTTGCTGTTGTTCTGCACTCCGTACTGCACAGAATACCAACCTCGAAAGACTGTTCTGGCATTGTTTTATGTCTCTAGATCCATTGGCACAACTTGCCGTGCACTGCATGTGTCACTGCCATCTTGACTGTTAAACATATGCAAAATGGTGGCTTTTTAAATTAAAACTGGAACGGGATGTTGATTCTATTTAGAATGTGAATTGCTATAGAAATAACAGATATGAAAACATAAATGAATTGAGACTTCAAATATTTTATTTAGATATAAATATGAAATATTCATTAGATCATGCAATTTTAGTGGCACAAATATTATTCTTTCCGCTGACAGTAAATGTTAATGTACTCCATATTAATACTACAGTTAATTTTCTCAATAGTAATATGTGATTACTGATAATTGGTTGTAAAACACTATCAGATAGTTTTGTTTAGTCTTCCATTTTCGTTAATAATTAATCCCTTCACTTTTACGGAACACCTTTTAGACTCTTAGTTTTCACAGACTTTGGGCGCGATTCGCCGATCCCCACTCCGGGTGGGAGAATTGCGGGGGTGCCTGGCGATTTCTGCCACACCGCCCTGGCACCCGCACACGATTCTCCCACCCCTCCCCAAAATGGCGTGCCGAGTTTTACGACAGGCCGCTCGGAGAATCGCCGCTCGCCGTTTCCAACAGTCGAGCGGCGATTCTCCGAGCGGCCTGCCCAATCCGACCGGTTCACGCTGGCGCCAACCACACCTGGTCGCTGCCGGCGTGAACAGCCGCGAACGCTGTGTGTGCAGCCTGTGGGGGGGGGGGGGAGGATCGAGCACCAGGGGGGTGCTCAGTGGGGGTCTGGCCCACGATCGGTGCCCACCGATCGGCGGGCCGGCATCTCTAAAAGACGCACTCTTTTTCCTCCGCCGCCGCCCCGCAAGATCACTCCGCATGCGCGAGTGATGTCATTTAAGCGCCGCCGGCCGCGTCATTTACGCGGTGCCGCTTTGACGCGGCGCCAAGGCCCGGCGCACAAAATTGACGCGGCGCCGCTCCTAGCCACCTGAGGGTGGGAGAATAGGGGGCGAGGAGCGGCCTCCGATGCCAGATTGAAACACTCCGGTTTTCACTCCGGCGTCGGCACTTTGTCTCCCGTTGGGAAAATTGCGCCCTTCGGCGCTGCATTTCCTCTAGATCTTGGGATTGGTTTTCTTCCACGACTCCAGCCTAAATTGGATCAATGGCGAAAAATGCAAGACAGTTGTACAGGGATGTGTACTGTTGCAGATCCATCCTTCGCTAAATTAACCTGCCCTTCCCCATAGCATTGCAATGAAAGCCATGAACAATGGAACTTGGCAGCTCACCTGGTATACCCACCTATGTTCCAACGTCCAACCCTTGGGACGACCAGCTGAGAGGGTGTTAGTAGTTCCTAGGGTTTTAGTGGCCGAGTTGATCAGCGTAATGTTGAGGGGAAAGGGTCTAGTAGTTAGCTCATATATATCTCTCCATGCTCCTCTTTGTCACTTTCCAGAGGTTTCCTGGCTCCTTGAGAGCTTTATAAATGTTGTTGCCAATGTCGCATCTGTGATCCTGTGTCCCTTTCAAATTCCTCCTCCTCTCATTAGGCTGCAAACAATTCTTCTTGGTGACAAGAGATGATGCTCCAAGTTCACTCGTCACTTATAATAAGGCTTGATGGAGGAAACCGGGCAAAATAATTAAAATTAAAGCAAAATATAGCACGGTAGTACAATGGGTAGTACTGTTGCTTCACAGCGCCAGGGTCCCAGGTTCGATTCCCAGCTCGGGTCACTGCCTGTGCGGAATCTGCATGTTCTCCTTGTGTCTGCGTGGGTTTTCTCCGGGTGCTCCAGTTTCCTCCCACAAGTCCCAAAAGACGTCTATTAGGTAATTTGGACATTCTGAACTCTCCGTCTGTGTACCCGAACAAGTGCCGGAATGTGGCGACTAGGGACTTTTCATAGTAACTTCACTGCAGTGTTAATGTAAGCCGACTTGTGACAATAAAGATTAGTTTTAAAATACTGCAGATGCTGGAAATCTGAAATAAAAACTAAAAATGCTTGATAAACCCAGTATTTAAATACTGCCATGCTTCAAGAAATTATAGAAATTACAGCACGTAGGATCACAGAATCTCACAGTGCAGAAGAGGCCCCTCAGTCCATCACGTCTGCACCAACACGTGAAAAACACCTGACCTACCTTATCCATTTACCAGCACTTGGTCAATAGCTTCGAATGTATAGATGTGTTAAATGCTCATCCAGGTACTTTTTAAAGGATGTGAGGCAACTCACCTCTACCACTCTCCCAAGCAATAAATTCCAGACCGTCACCACCTTCTGGAAAGAAAGAGTTTTACTTCACATTCCCCCCTAAAACCCCCTGACCCTCACCTTGAACCCGTGTCGTCTTGTGATTGATCCTTCAGGGTGTGAACAGCTGCTCCCGATCCATCCTGTCCACACCCCTCATAATCTTGTACACCTCAATCAGGTCATCCCTCAGTCTTCTCTGCTCCAACAGAAACAACCCAAACCTATCAAACCTCTCTTCATAACTTAAATGTTCCATCCCAAGCAACATCCTGGTAAATCTCCTCTGCACCCCCTTCAATGCCATCTCATACTTCCTATAATGTGGCGACCAGAACTGCACACAGTACTCCAGCTGTGGCTTCACCAAAGTTCTATACAATTCCAACATGACCTCTCCACTTTTATAATCTATGCCTTGATTGATAAAGGCAAGTGCTCCACATACCTTTTTAACCTATTAACCTGCTGTTTTGCCTTCAGAGATCTAAGGACAAACACACTCGAGGTCGCTTGGTTCCAAGGTTCCTCAGAACTTCCTAGTGTCATGCTGTTCTAGAACACTAGAACACTACAGCGCAGTACGGGCCCTTCGGCCCTCGATGTTGCGCCGACCTGTGAAACCATCTGAAGCCTATCTGACCTACACTTGAATACTTCCTTGCCAAACACTCCTTCCAAAGTGTATCATCTCACATTTTTCGGAGAGAAGGTCAATTAGTCCTGTGCTGGTGCCATCCATCTCCTGTGATATACCCAGTGTCCATTTTACTGCTCTCTCCCCAGATCTTTCAGTATTATTCCATTTTAAATCCTTGGTACAAAAGCAAAAACTGCAAATGCAGAAGTCTAAAATAAAAACAGAAAACACAGGCAGCATCTTTGGTGAGTTGGGGTGTGATTCTAAAGCCCTGTTGCGCCCAGCGCACCTCGTGCCATTTTCATGGAATAGCGGGAGAGTCTGTAAATGGGGTATGGGGTTCACACCGGGCAGCGAATGGAGCACGATGCTCCCGGCCCACGGCACCCGACGGAATCTGGCTCACGCCCTCGCTGGTCATGAACCAGACTGACATATTTAAATGAATCTGTAAACTAATTTGCTCAGCCCGTTCGAGGCTGGAGTCTCCTGGCTTCTGGTATTTACCGCCCCCACTAACGATAAACCGATACTGATTTACAAATGTGATGGCCTCACCAGTGGGCTTTGAGGCCATTGGACTCCCTGGGTAGTTGGGAACAGGGCTGGACAGGGCCCTGGCATTACACCCTGACAGTTCCAACCTGGCACACCAGGTTGCCACTGCCAGGGGGTCAGGTTGGCACTGCTAGAGTACAAGGGCAATGCCAGAGTGTCAAGGGGAACTGCCAAGGGACAGGGTCTGAAAGGGGAGTGGGAATTGAGGGAGGAGGGCCTGAAGTGAACACAAGAAGTAGGGACCTTTTGGAGGTGCTTGGAGCGAGGGCCGAAAATGAAAGGGGCCTTAAGGGGGGGTTGAACAAAGGGTAACACTCACTTGGGGAGGGGGGGGGGGCAGGGCTGGGTTATGCCAGAGGTGATGGCCAGGGGGTGTGGAGGGAGAGGAGCCGGATCACCATCATACCTGTGTGCTGTGAATGGAGTGGGGCGGAGCAGTGTGGTGGCACAGACATTTGGTGATTGGGGGAGCCTATTGCTACTCTGGCATCAGGGGTTGAGGGTGCTACTCACATCTGCGGGTGTTTTGTGATGTTTGTGGGTGGGGGTGTGGAGCACCTTTAACTTAACTTTAAGATTGGGGCACACTTTAAAAAGGGCACCAGATCTCTCAAGATCCAGTTTTGCCAGCGTCTTTAGGTCCCCATTCCTAAAAGAATTCCAAACGTGGGAGAATTCAGTGAGAACCTCCCTGAGAAACTCTTGAAAAATGATGGTGTTGGTGAATTGCAATGGGAACACCAGAACAGGCGAGGGATTCTCACTGGTTTTCCCGTCCAAAATGATATTTAGGTGGGATTTACCGGCTGTTCGTGCTGGTGGGATATTCTGGTTCCACGCTGGCGCATGGTTTTCCCGGCACCGAGGGGTGCAGTCAACGGGAAATTCCATTGACAACGGTGGGGACCGATAGATCCTGCGGCCTCTGCCGCCAAAAAACATGTGGTGGGGCGGTGGATAAATCCCGTCATTTTTTCAGAGAATCGCCCCAAGGTTTTGGTTGATGACCTTTCATAGAATTGGGAACAGTGAGAAATTTGCTCGGTTGTGGACAAACACAAGGGATGGAGAGTAGGGAGAATGAAAGGGAAGGTCTGTGCTAGGGTGACTGGCAGGCTCGATTAAATGACCAAAAGGTTAAAAAAAAATTCAGTTTTAAACAAGTTCGTAATTTCTGTCTCAATAACCACTTGGAGTTTAAAAAATACAAAAAAATTACTGAAGAAATCTGTGTGAAAAATATTCCTCTGATCCCTCTCTATTCTTTGAATGATAATTCTAGGATTATGCTCAGGATTTCAGTGTTCTGAGATGTGGCCCTCTTCCATTGACTCTCAGTGTTGGACTTTGTTATTGAACTTAATCTGCTATCTATTTAATATGTATGTATTAGTACTATCTTCAATCAGGTTACAGAGTAGGCACGTTGCTCCTAGGCATGATTCCGACCTGCCTCTCGAGGCTATCAATGACTGATTGCCAGTAGTATAGCATCCTCTATGTCATATATTAGCATGTTAACCCTTTCTACTACACCTCCTCTCAAAACAATACTGTCCTACTTTTTAAAACAACATGAGACTATTTCTTTTAAACTATTTATATTACATTGCTGTAACTCCCCTTTTACAACTACAGATTCTATCACTCCAACTCTTACTTTTTCCCTCCTAGTCACAATCCTGGGCGATTCAATCTTCCAAAGTATTCACGGCCATTCTGGGAAACATCTTGGAGACATGAAGTCTTTCTTCTGCATCTGGTACGGAAGACATCATCTGCAGAATATTACAACAATTTAACAACGTTGCTGTCAGCATTGTTGGGAAGCTGGGTGTAGGTTTCAGGATGGCAGATCTGCAAGAATAATGAAGACTTATCAACAGAAGATGGATCCAGAGGAGAAGACTAAAGACAAATCGACCTTTGGACCTTCTGGAACCAGAAGAGGAAAACTTAGGATGCTCCGGTGAATTTGTTGCTTCCTTGAAGGATGTTGGGGAAGAGCATCAGAAAAGAAAGGATCTTCAACTCCAGGGAAGACTGGCACACTTGTATTATCCACTGATATGTCAAAGACTGAAAAGGCATTGACGATCCGAAATTTCAACAAACTAGGACAATGATGGAAAAGACTGGAAGGAAAAGAAGAGACGATTTTCCAATGATATTTCAGGAGAACCATCTACTTGCTAGAGGCAGTGGTAAGAGAGCCACACTTCTCTCATTATGAGGTTGCTCCACTAAGAGCAATGGGGACAATTACAGAGAATGGCCTACTCCTGTTGCTACACTCTTGGTCTATGGTCTGATGGATAAAGGGTCATAGGCTAAAGCCACTCAAAGTCATATGCCTTATGTTAGCAGCACCAGCATCAATTTTAAAAGTAATATCGAAGTTTTATACTTAAACTTTTAAACAGTCCAAGTTTAAACTTAAAATTCTAAACTACTTTGTAACCTGATTGAAGGTAGTACAAATGCATATATATTAAATAGATAGCAGATTAAGTCCAATAATAAAGTCCAACACTGAGAATCCATGGAAGAGGGGCACATCTCAGAACAATGAAAGCATTAAGCATAAACCTAGAATTATCATTCAAAGAATAGAGAGGGATCAGAGGAATATTTTTCACACAAATTTCTTCAGTAATTTTTTTGTATTTTTTAAACTCCAAGTGGTTATTGAGACAGAAATTGCGAACTTGTTTAAAACTGAAAAAAAATTAAACCTTTTGGTCATTTAACCACGCCTGCCAGTCACCCTAGCACAGACCTTCCCTTTTATTCTTCCTACTCTCCATCCTTTGTATTTGTCCACAACCGAGCACATTTCTCACTGTTCCCAATTCTATGAAAGGTCATCAACCAAAACCTTGGGGTGATTCTCTGAAAAAATGACGGGATTTACCCACCGCCCTGCAGCATATTTTTAGGCGGCAGAGGCCACAGGATCCCCGCCGTTGTCAATGGGATTTCCCGTTGACTGTACCCCTCGGCGCCGGGAAATCCATGCGCCGACGTGGAACCAGAATATCCCACCAGCATGAACAGCCGGTAAATCCCTTGCCAAGTTTTAAACTTGGATTGTAAACTGACCAACAGTCTGAATTAAGACGATCTATTTCCCCTAGTAACTTTAATTTTTCCTTTCTCTTGACTTTCCAGATGGAATGTGTTTCATAAATGCTTTCTGGTCTTCAACTTAGATTAAAATTGCTGCATGTGTAGAACAATGGAAGTGTCCAGTTTTGCCACACTGGAAGCATTCCCCACCTCCTGCTGGGCAGTCCCAGTGTCTGGGCTGGGTTTCCACACCATAACATAAGCATCTCAAAATGGCTGTTGGTGTGGGGTTTCCCATCCTTACCCCTAGTTTGAAGGGCTCTCTTGTGGTTGGGGCTGCTACACATGGACCTACCTATCTACGGAGTCATGTGAAACCTCTGAGTTGTGCCGGATTGAAGCCTGATTGAATGCTCGGAGTTCAGTCCACATCCTGGAGATCCCTCCCTAACTGCACTGTGAGTGCACCACATGGACTGCAGTGGTTCAAGAAGGCAGTTCACCACCACCATCTCAAGACCAATTAGAGATGGGAAAGAAATGCTGCCCCAGCCAGTGAGGCCCACATGCCATGAATAGAATTTTTATAAAGAACCACATGCTCAATAACGGGGCTCCATGATTGCCTTCGGAAGAGATTGTCTGGTATGGTACTTACTGTGCAAAGAAATTTGAAGCTTTTTGACTTTCTCGTTATATGATGCTGCTCGGTACTGAAGAAAATGGAATTTCCCTAACTTCCACCACTGGCCTCTCTGTGGGTCGTCGAGGCAGTCAGGTGGGTGGGGCAAGGACAGGGACTGTTCATCAGGTACATTGAGGGAGAATTGAGAATATCCAATTCACCTAACAAGCACGTCTTTCAGGACTGGTGGGAGGAAACCAGAGCCCGGAGGAAACCCACGCAGACACTGGGAGAACGTGCAGACTCCGCAAAGACAGTGACCTAAAGCCACTCTTGTCAAATTGGAGTTGGTGATCCACACTGATCAGACCTGCAGTTCAACAGGTAGACAGATCACTGATAGCCTCGCACTACTCAGAGTCACACTTGCCTCTGTAATCAAAACTGGAGCATGAACACCTGCCTAATCAGCTTAGGCCATGAGAAAGCCATTGGACAGAATATTTCATTGTTGCATGTTGCATGTGCGGTCCAAAATGGACTTTGAAGAAGGAATCTGCAATTGGAACCATACAAACATCAATAACATAATTTCAATCAATGTGTGGTAATTGGAAAGTTTTTTCCAAGCAGATCTGGAGTCGGGCAAGGCTGTCCTTTCTCCTCTGCCTTATTTTTGTAATGCATCAAACATTTTGCTCAGTCCATTGGGAAAGAAACGAGTATAATGGAAGTGATGACCCTGGGCGGGGGAGGTCTTCGAATCAAAGCCTTCCTGTACCTGGGCCAACTTTACCATCTTCTGCTTGGACCTGATGCCAGCCTGCAAACTGTGCGATCAGTTCAAACTAGCCTCTGGAGCCAAAGTTAACAGCGGTAATAATGAAGCAAAGTTCTTTGGGAATTGGTCCAATCAATCCTCTTCCTCCTTTGGTGCAACATCAGACTACCTGAAGGTGCTCAGATTATGGTTCTGAAGCGTTGGGAGTTCACCAAAAACTGGGAGGAGGATATAGGCAAGACCAAACCAAAATTGAACCTGTGAGAGTGATGCTTCTGCTGGGTAGAAAACTGGACCTGTGAGAGTGATACTTCTGCTGGGTAGAAAACTGGACCTGTGAGAGTGATACTTCTGCTGGGTAGAAAACTGATCATCATTGCTGTACATGGTGCTGGTTGGGCTATTCCCAGCTCCTGTGCTGCAGTGATCAGCCAAGCCACCTTCCGCTTTACTGTGGAAATTGAAAATGTACCATGTCCACAGGGTCACGATCATGTGTGCGGCCAGATCAAGCTTTACATGGGCTCTCAGTATACAAACGCCAGGAGCTTGATTTTCCATTTGGGGTGTTACCTCAATGCTGGGCTAGAATGCGGGTCCCCATCCTGAACTGTCTCTGGAATGCAGGTCCCCAGCCTGAACTGTCTCCGGAATGCAGGTCCCCATCCTGAACTGTCTCCGGAATGGTCATCTGAACCTACTTTCTATGGAAAGATTAATTAATGGGTATAGGCCATGCTAAGCGTCCAGCTAAGGACAACGTACAGGCTTGCAATGCTGGACAGCCAATAAGAGGCCTCTAACACTCAGAAACTTGCAGTCTGTTGTTACAGGGAACGGTGAGAGAGAGGAAGGGGGGGCGTCCTCTCACCACTTGATATAAAAGTAAAAATGGCCGCAGCTGCCAGACTACCATGGTGCGAACGATAGGTCTGGTCATGTTGCTGCTGAATACTGCAATCAGTTGGACAGTGTCGTCCCATCATCCTTTGTGAAAAGGTTTGTATGGAAAAACCATGTGACCACAAACCCATCAAGCATATAACATCCTTAAAACCCCGTGAAAAGGAGATGGCAGGTCCTATTGGATGGTTCTCTGAGCAGACTGTCAAAGTGGCTTGACAGCACCTCATTGCCAGAATTTTCAACCAAGCGCAGTCATAGATCTCGTGGTCAAATACTTTATGCACACCCAGGGCTCTGTACTCTACAGGCTGTTCCCAGACAACCATCAGCTGTTGCTGGCATACCATTAATATGATATATAATGCTCCTCGCGCTGCCCAAAACTTGCTGGTCTTCAAGTGCAAAGAACTGTCCATCACCGAGTTTCCAGATTGGCAGTGCCAAATTTCAGGCTATGTGCTGAGGGACGCCAAAAAGCTTGGTGCGGCTGTCACATGGGCTCCTTGGGGACAGGCCACAGTCTGAGGTCCTCCTGCCATAGAACACCAATAGGCTCAGAACTAGGGTTAAAAACCTTTAGGCTGTATGAATCAGAGAATATTTGACATAAAATGAAAATGGATATTGTAAGTACATCTTAGAACCAGTAATGAACATCAGAGTGTCACATACTGTATTGAAAGAAATTGAACTGTATTGCACTTTATGTAATTTCAGATTCAAACTTATGTACTTTATAAATTGTACAAATGCATGTATTTTTTGAATAAAAATAATCAACGGAAAATTACTGGTTTCTGCTGAGATATTCCGTCTACGCTGGCGGGAAGAAACACTTGACTATTATGCAGCCACTATTTGCACATTGGAAAATGTGTTTCCATGTGTGATTCACAAAGTGCTTGGTAACAGTTAGGAAGGAGAGATTCCAATTTCTTTATTACCTTCTAAAGCTAATTGGGGTATTCGCATTATTTTCCTGGCTGAGAATTGCACAAGGATTCTGAGAGCATACAAAAGAGAAAGGGTGGTCCATGTCTTCAGTGGTGATTCTTCAGTCAGAATAGTAGCATGGAGACAGAAGACCTCTTTTATAAGCCTCACCAATGCAAAGAGAGAACTACAAGTAAAAGTTAGCAGTTGCTAACTACTTCAACAAAGAGGCAACAAATGGATTTAATACTTTGTAAGCATTTTTTTAAATACTAAAAAGAAGAACAAAGTACTAAATGTGTAAGGATGATCCTGGTGAAAAACAACGGAATAAAGTAGTTCTGAGGCGGAAGACAGAGAACCAGAAAATGCAAATGAAGAAATCAAGTGGGGAACGCAATTGGACTTTATTGCATCTGCTGCAATCTCATCCACATTAGGAAGACCAAGTATAGGTTGAATGAATGCTTTATTGAGCGTGATCCTGACCTTCCTTGGCCTACCACATCAACTTCACTCCCCATTCTCACTCTCACCTTGCCATCTTTGACATTTCACATTATTCTAACAAAGCCCAGCGCAATCTCATGGGATAATCTAGTGATTCTGTCGTCCCATGCTCAAGAGGGAGTGCAGGACAGAGTAAGACCAGCAATGCTGTAAGCGAGTATGGCTTCCCACTTTGAGCACAAAATCACGCATTGTGCCTCATCTATTACTCAGCCTTTGTTCCTGTGATTTGCATATTGATATCAGGACTTCAGATCTTAGATTTTCTGTTCCAAGATTGATTTTGCTCAGTTGTTAACATTCTTCCATTCGGTGCGTAGGTTGTGAATTCAATCATCACATCCCCAAGACTTCAGCTCAGGAGCAAGGGCAATATTCCAGTGCACTATTGAAAAAAAGTACTGTCCTTTGGATGACACAGTATATCAGCTCGATCACTGGTTCAAGTAGATGTTAATTAAAGAAAAGCAGGAAGGTCCAAAGTCCTGGCCACAATTTCTGCCTCAGCTGGTAGCACCAGAAGGACTCACTGGTCATTTATTGGATTTCTATTGTGGAACATTACCGTGTGCAAATGGCTACCATGTTACAGAGAATTGCAGCACAGCACAAAGTTACTGCGCATTTGGCCCTACTGGTCAATGCAGGTGTTTATACAATACACAGGCTTCCTCCCGCTCTAATGATCTGTTCCCAGTCTGCGAACTGCAGTTCAAAGTAATCCATTATGTATGAAGCATCTTACGGTATGTTCCTGAGTTATGAGGAAGAAACATGTAAATATGACCATTTCTTATTTTTCACACAAGAACACAAAAATATAGGCTGAAGCCCCATGTGCATTAGAGTGAGTGTTGCACTGTCAGAGGTGCTGCTTTTCTGATAAGACACCGAGGCCCCGTCTTCATTTTCGGATAGATGTAAAATATTCTGTGGCATCATTTCTAAGATGAGTGAGGAGTTATTTCTAGTGTCCTGGCTCAATATTTATCCCTTAATCAACATCACTAAAGCAGATGATATGGTCATTCCCGTATCATGTTGTTTGTGGGATCTTACTGTGCACAAATTTCCAAACTACACTTCAAAATGTACTTTGTCGGCTATAAAACACTTTGGTGCATCGTGACATCACTAAAGGCACGAAATGCAAGTCAATTTTTTTTCTTCTGACCTGTTTCCTCATTTGTATCCCTTCCACCTCAGAGGTTTTTTTTCTCCTCACATTTTCTACTTCTAATGCCATGCAGACATCCGACTGAGAGAGTCCTTGAATGTCATCCGACAATTTTTCACCTCTAATGTTTTAAATGCTATTAAAGACTTTATAAAAGTAGTTAGTATGTCGGTATTCTTGACCTTTACCTCCTATCTTTGCTTTGGTCATCCGTAAAATGGGTCTGTACTACATTATTTCTGGCAAAGGGTCTTCACCCAAAACATTAACCTGTCTTTCCACTTTCCAAATGTCAATATACCTGTGTATTTCCAGTACTTTGTAATTGACCATTTTTAATTGCTCTGATTGGCAAAGATTGCTTGGAATAGTATATCGACTTCATCCCATGTTTGCTGAAGGCCTCATTAGTCACAGTTGGCCACCTTTTAAATTCTTTTAAATTGGTTGAGGACTGAAGTGCAACGCTGCCTTATGATGCCACAAAGTGGCCACCCGTTACACCACAGAGTGTTCTAATTTTTTTTAAATCTGCGGAATCTAGGATCCTTTATAAAAAGACAAGTAAGTATATAGAGAATAAAAAATGAGTGAGATTATGAAAAATGCATGAGGTTATGAATATGGTGCTTCTCGATTAAAGCAAAGACTGGATATGTTGCAAAGCAGTTGCATATCAAGGAGTCGAGATGAAGTTTCGCACCATGAGAGCGAAATTTGAAACTCCGTCCTGATCTTTCCTTTCTGAAGCTGGAGATTGTGGGGGAGTGATAGTTCTTTTTTATTAATAACAGATGTCTTGGCAAACAGCAAAAGATGTCATGTTCCAGTGATCCAGGCATTTAGTTTGAACTCATATACTGTAGTATCACATGGCTTGAACAGCATAATTTGTTGTATGCTATAATGGAATGTTAAGCATTTTTTCTCTGTGTTTATATGTTATTCTACGTTTCTAATGTTTTGATTATGTCAGAAATAATAGGAACAGAAATTCAGCCATTTACAATGATCAGAATCCAATGTTACAGTCTAGAAATCCAGTACTGCCCAGAAGACAGTAGAGGCATGGGAACACTATCACCTGCAAGTTCCCCTCCAAGTCCTACACCATCCTGACTTGGAAATGTATCACTGATCCTTCATCACTGCTGGGTCAACAGCCTCTCTAACAGCCCTGTGCTGTCTCCACAACAACTGCACTGTTTCAAGAGGGCAGCTTATTGCCACCTTCTCCAGGGTAATTAGGGATGGACAATAAATGCTGGTCTTGCTGGTAACATTCTAATTCTGTAAACAAAAAGCAAGCAACAATATTGCAAACTATTATTGATTGTAAATGTATGTTTCAAATATCAGAGCTGTGTAATTATTATAAATATCTGCGCAATTGGTAGTGCCAAATAACTCATGAATGAGCACCAAAACCTGGTTACAGTCAGTATTGCTAGTGACGATGCTTTGATGCATGTGTTGCACAAGTGATCCATACTCACCAGTGCTCGTGTCTTTGGCCCTTGAAATTTAGGTACAGAAAATGATCAGGGAGAGTCAGCATTTGTGGGAGTTGGGAGTGGCAGGCAGAGGGAAAAATAGGGATGTGGGGAGGAGAGTTGGAAAGTGAGGGAACACCAACAATTTGAGAGGAGTGAGCGGCAGACATAGAGAGGCAGCGGGAGCAATCAGTAAGGAAGGGACAATGTTTGCAGAGGTGTGGGAGGAATAAGATTCAACGTTTGGAGGGGGAAATGAGGGACAATAATTGGGGGATGCAAGAGTAGCAATCAGGATGAACAGCAATTCAGGAGAGCAAATGGGAGAGGGAGAGGAGCAGCAACAACAGTGGGGAAGGAACGGTGAAAATTGGAAGGAAAATAAGCAGCTGGCAGCAACCTGCATTCTTTTAATGTAAGGGCGAGAGGAACACTCTGTCGTGATATCGTGGTTGTGTTGTAATTCACCGACCACTAGGAGTCTCACTAGTATATAAGTGAATGTTAGAGTTAGGTGACCCCTCAGACAAGCTGGAGGAAGCTGGCGAGAGGTTGCTTGTGCTTGATCTTACTGTTATCTATCTGTTGTTTTGTATATGGTTTACCTACAGTTAATGTTAATAAATCATTTATAGTTTTAGGTACAAGTGTTCTTGTAATAATAATCAGGCCATCTGACAAGAACATTACACACTCCTACGTGGTTGCCTGCCGCCGTCTGTCCCTAGAAGCCTAGAGCATAGAACAGTACAGCACAGAACAGGCCCTTCGGCCCTCAATGTTGCGCCGAGCCATGATCGCCCTACTCAAACCAACGTATCCACCCTATACCCGTAACCCAACAACCCCCCCTTAACCTTACTTTTTCTAGTACACTACGGGCAATTTAGCATGGCCAATCCACCTAACCCGCACATCTTTGGACTGTGGGAGGAAACCGGAGCACCCGGAGGAAACCCACGCACACGGGGAGGACGTGCAGACTCCACACAGACAGCGACCCAGCCGGGAATCGAACCTGGGACCCTGGAGCTGTGAAGCATTTATGCTAACCACCATGCTACCCTGCTACCCTAAACCCTGCTACCCTAGGCAAACCAGTTTTATGGTGGCGCTCTTAAACAGGTACCAAGACTCTTGTTTGCAGATGGAAAAGACCTAAACACTTTCAAACCTGGGAACTGCAGGTGACCAAGTTACCAACCAGTGCACTTTTGGCTTATAGTGGACATTGTGCTTCCTGTCTGCCATCTTGGAAGCTTTGAAGGCCATTTATCATCTGAAAATTGGTGTTACACAACCAAATATTTAGGCCAAGATATTTTTCATATTGGTTCAGTGTAGAATCTAGTTAGGAGCAACTGCATTTAATCTGCTTACTTAAACATTGGGCCAAATCTTCCGGATTATGGATCATCTCGGACCAGACGTATGACCCAAGATGCTTATTGGAACCCTGAGGAAGTCTTGATGTGCTAACCTCCATGGGAATTGCCTGGGAAGCAATTACCCTGCCGGACAATTCCCCTGCCCCCTGGGCTCTCCACAAATGTCTCTGACTCTGAAGGAGAGTTAAAGACTTCAGACAGTTCCTAATGTACTTATCTGAGTAGTTATCCAGGAAATGCTAGATAGGAAAACCTGGTCTGACTGCTGGGTAACTCCACAACTGACCCGCGCCACCCCCCCCCCCCCCCCCCCACCCCCAAATCATTCACAGTGAGCCACTAACCTTCCCCTCAACGCCCAGAGAACCAGCATGACCCCTCAACCATCGCCGTGACCCCCCACACCCTCCCAACCTGACTACTCTTCCCAACCATCCAACTACAACCCCCTGATCTGACCTGACCAGCCCCTGACCTGTCTACCCACCTGGCACCTCACCCCTTTGTTACCTCATACAATTACCATCCTCCTCATGTACCATCTCACCCAACTGCCACCCCACCCATCTGCACTTTTCTTTGTATTTTCTGACATCGGCCCTTTGTAACATTATGTACATTAAATGTGCCATCTGAATGAATACAGCAGTGTTTGCTAGATTATGCCAAAGAGAACAAATGTAGTATATTTTGGCAAATGCTTACAACCTGCTGTACCACTTCATAATGCATACCCATTGATCACAATTAAAATTACACACAAAACTTTATACCAATAAGTAAACTCTATTCTACATGGTGTGTGTTCAATAATTTAGAAAAAATTTTGGTAGCTGTGTGAAAATGCCTTTTTTTTAACAAAACAACTGCCTCGGTTATTAATATCAAAGTCGAATTTAGACAAATAAGTGGTGACATTGAAAAATATAAGAAGCTTGATAGGGTAGTCACTTAGAAATTATTTCCCCTGGCTGGTGGATCTAGAACATGGGGGGCTCCATCTTGTGATAAGTGGTCTATCTTTTAGGGCTGAGATGTGGAAAATTGAATGGTGGGACAAGCTCGACCGGCCATAGCTCCTATTTGTTCTTATCTTAATGCATGTGCATGAGCAGTTGGAACTGCCTGAACAATGTTCTGTATTCTATTCTTCAGCAACCTTCACCTGCAATGTGCTGATGACCCTGATGAATGACGTGAAATTTGGAGAAATGGCCTCTTACAAGGAACTCGCAACAATGGCAGGCAACTCAAAAGCAGTGAGAGCTGTGGGAGGAGCCATGAGAGCTAATCCTGTAAGTTTACACTTTAGATCATGAAAAACCACAATACCAATATTTTGTGCCAGACTTCCTTGCTTACTGAAATTGTGAAATTGCAATTTCAGATAACTAAGAAGGTGTGTTTTAGGCATTTTCATAAAAATATTTGTCAATTCAATCCAAAAATTGTTGGGCTAATTTTGAATATGTACAGGGAGCCTACACATATCGGGAAATTGTGGATGCAGTTTGCACTGTTTATTATTATTAATGATAGAGATTGGGAGATTGGGGAACTTGTTCATGGCCTGTGCTTCAAACTGGCGAGACTCTCTTTGCCAGCTCACCTTCGCAAAACTTACCTTTTGCCATCTGCTAACATTCATGCAATGGTCAAAAAACTGAGAAAATAATGTTTCAAATTAATCTTTCTGGAGGCAAATTTATGTTGCATGGGTAGTGAAAGTGCCTACATGAATTCCTTCAGCGACATAGGTCATGAACACAATTTGTAATTGGCCCAAAACAAACAGGAAGGGTTCAATTCTGTGTCTGTGCTGAGTTAACTACCTTAGCCAGGCTGACATTTGTTATCTGTGCCTCCCTGTCTCTGGACAAAGGAGGATGAAAAATCAACCAACAGATTGTGCTCCTTCTCGCTTTTTTCTGGTTCCTGTCGCTAGTTTGTGTGCTAAATTGTCATAATCTAACCTGGTTGTCCACATACACATATAAATCTTGCAGGAAGGATGGCTGGTTTCAACTATATCCCAGCAGAAGCCAATGTCTTCAGAAGAGAGTGAGGTGAGAAAAAGGGGAGACATTTGTAATAAAAAAAATTAAGTACAAACTGACAGACTGTGTTTTCCACCAGCAGAACCTGCTCTAGGCATATAAAGCTCAATGGCCAAACGATATAAAGTTTCCTCCCTCCAGTCCACACACAAGCACACACTGCTGCTCTTTGTCCATTTAGGTCTCCTAATGCTGTATTCCACTGGGAGAACATAATTGCCCACCTCTGTTATCTTGTTTATTTTCAAATGAGCTTGACATCTGACTTTTAAACCAACCTTCTGTACCTCCCATATTCTAAATTCATGCAAATCCACTCAAACATGTGGGGCAACAGAAAAAAATGTTCATCAGCTGTTTGTCGACAATAGGCACCACGCCCGCACACAAAATATTTCACCTCTACCTCTCTGCACTGTGCAGGCAGTAAGCTTTTTCTTACTTTACATCTTTACCCAATCCCTGCACTGCAGGCAAGGAACGATTGAAGTAAAATCAGTGTGGAGTGTACATGAGTGGTTGAGGTCAGCAGCCATAACATTTTTTCCCCCAACTAACAGCTCATGAAACTGCCATAGTACAGCGGGTATGAAAGTGGGCATCAGACTCAGCTAATGAAAGCCAACACTTGCTTCTGTTCTAGCTAAGGTATTGGATGGGAGACTGCTCTTTAATTAGAGTCTGGTAGAGAATGGTACTCTGTAATCAGATGACACAAAGTGTACCTCTGTAAGGCGGGATTGGTCCTGGCAGTTGTACCTCACTGCCCTATACTGCTACCCCCCCCCCCTCCCCCCCCCCCCCCCCACCTCCCTCAGTGCAGTACTGTATAATCACACAGTGCTCCATTCAAAAGTCCAACTGAAAACATGCAAAGGTTTCTTTGAGGGAAGAGAAATTTAAACGTCTGCTAAATCACGTCTTCAAACCAACGACCCTGTGGTTAGAATTCTGAGGTTTAAGGATGAGTTCACTAGGCCACCATCATATAATTAACTTTTAAAAAATTAGAAATGATTGAAACTGTCTTTATTTGTTCTACTTTGTATCGCAAAACGTTTCTATACTCAAGCCACTCATCATGCTGTGGTGCTATTGTACTACACAGGAAACAAAAGGGCCATCTTCTATTTAAAATGTCCTGTAAACCGAATAACGCTATAGTCAAATATGGCATAACTTTGGCCATATTTAATTAGATATTTTAAGGTAGGGTGAAAATAACTAGAACAACATTAATATTATATATGTCAATGCCTTCTGCAATGAATTTCTTGAACAATGTGTTCAGAAACTACCCAGCAGCTGAACAGAGTAAAAGTAGACAAATGCTAGAGGTCTTTCATCACATCATCAGTTTTGTCTATTTCCAACAGTTCCTGATTTTGTTTTCCAATTTCCAGCATTCACAATCTTTTTGTAGAATAATGGAAATTTCAAGGCACCATAATGCTTGAACTTGCGCTACTGTCCCCAAAGGAGCTATCTATGCTAATCCCATTTCCCTGCTTTTTCCTAAGTAGCCTTTAATATTTTCATCTTCAAGTTTAATTCTCTCTAAAAATGGTATTAATCACAACTTTCATTAGCTACTTACGATAAAATGTTACATTTAAAATTAGAATGCATTGTGCCCAATTTTTCAGGCGTAAATTGGATACAAAGCATCATTTTAACAGTGAGACATCCTGTGTCCAGTCTGCATAGCTGTTGCAACTGCTATCAAATTTGGGTGGCCTATTTGATAAGTATTCAGCGCACACACATAAAACAGGCATGAATCCAACAAATATGTGTTAAAGGACCCCTTGAACAAATCAGTCATGGGGGCCTGCTCCATCCAGCGTTCCTCAACATTATTTGCAGCCACCAACCAAAGGTAAGTTTTTGAAGGTTTCAAAAAATGAGGACATCTGCCTCTAACCCCCTGTCAGGCAGTCAATTCAATTCCCATCACCGAGCCCCCAACCCCCCCCCCCCCCCGCCCCATCCTGAACACACTATGGGAGGGTACCTGCCTCACCACCACCCCCCCCCCCCCCCCCCCCCCAAACACCCACGCAGGGCACAACCGGCCTGATCGCGCCCATGCAGAAAATGCCAGTCTGGCACCTTGGCAGTACCAGGCTCGCTCTCGGGTGGCACTGCCAAGATGCCAGGCTAGCACTGCCAGGGTGCCCAGGTGGCACCAGCAGTGCTATGTCACCACCACCTACATCGGACATGCAGCTGGGGGCCTCCAATCCTCTCGGAGACCCCCACAAGTGCCGTTCCATCTGGTCCCCGTTCGTGGGGTGAGTGCCGAATGGCGCTCGCCCAAGGTCTTCGAGGTGAAGGGGATGAATCCCAAAGCCTCAATACCTCGGGAATCCGCACATTTGAATGAGGATAGCTGTCTCGCTCTAATATGCAGATTTGCCAAAATATGATCCCGCCCAAAATGGGCAGGATTGACATTGCATCACGTGATCTCACGATGCGTTGCAAGCCGGGTAGGTCTCAGGAGCCAGGTCTCCTGGGTTTTTTTGGCCACACAGCACCGCGGCGAGTTGCTTTGCCGGTGCAGCGTGGCCATTGGATTGCACCTTAAGTGTGGGATTGACCAGTGACAAATTCCCCAAACCCCCAAACAATAACTAAGTGTGGGTGAATACAGATCTGGATCTCACCCAAAGATCCGGTGGGAAACACCTCACCAAACGCACACAAAATGACATTAGGGCGCAATCCTCTGGACAGGTTTCGAAGTTCAATTGTGGTGGGTTTTTCAGGGAATATTGCGCCGGCCCGACCAGCAAGTTTCCCATCGCTATTCAATTACATTTCTTTGGGCCCTGGAAGGTTTCTCACTGGTTTGGCAGATTTTTCTTTAACACTGGCAAGCTGACCTCCGAGATTAGGCCGCCATTTTGAAAGGTTGCCCCGATCTCTAAGTGAGCTTGTGGGCCTCCCACACCCCGCACCCAATGGCGTTGTCATCCCCACACATGTGGACACTACTCCCCCCCCCCCCCCCCCACAAGTGAGGACATCCTACTAGGGTATCCCTGGAGGCACCCCTCTTCAAGCCCCCCAAGCCTCCTTACAGTACCCCCTCCAATCCCAGACCCCCACTTGTCACTCTTCCTAAACTCCTGGAGACCCCCACTTACCTGCCCGGCATACCCCCACAATTCGAACTTCCCCCCACCTTCCTTTCATGGGCCTAGCCCCCTCAGCTTCTGACCCTTGGCAGTGCCACCCTAGCACTTGGGTGCACTGACACCCAGGCAGTGCTCCAACCAGCTTGGTAATGCCACCTGATCACCTTGCCAGTGCCAGGGTCGCAGTGCCAAGGTGCCAGCTGGGCAGTGCCAAGGTGTCCACGTTTCAGTGCAACGTGGCAAGAGAATCGCACCCATAGTAATTTTTTTTGCTGAATTGTGCCCATGTAATACTTCACATACTAGCCATTGCCTGTCGACTATCAGTTTTTTAAGTTTATTTTCGCAATCCACCATAATTTGCTGCTCATATATTCATGGTTTTCTTTGTTTAGATTTCAGACCCTAGTTTCAAAATGAACGATATCACTTTCAAGCTTAATATAAAATTCTTTTCAATCATGGGCACTATTTGCTAAGGGCTTCTTTACAGCAAGGTTGTTAATTAACCCTTTCCTGTTACAAAATACTCCATCTAGAATAGCCCATTCCATCGTTGGTTCTTTGACATGCTGCTGCAGAAAACTATTTTGTACACGCTCCAGGAAGTCATCCTCCACAACATTAGTGCAAATTAGGCTTATTCAGTCTATATGTAAATTAAAGTTGCCCATTATTACTGTATTTCCGTGTTGCATGTAGCTCTAATTTTCTTATTTAGATGGTGTTCAACATTTCCACTACAGTTTGGTGGCTATAAACAACTCCCTCCAATATTTGCTACCCCTTACAGTTTCTACCCAAACTTATTCTACATCTTTAACTTTTGGTAATGTACTGATCTTGTCACTTATTAACAGTGCTACCCCACCTCCTTTTTATTTATGTCTAGCCTTCCTGAATGATGACTATTAAGTTCCCGGTCTCGGTCATCCTGTAACCTCACCTCCGTGCTCGGAATTAAATCATACCGATTTACCTCTATTCATGCTGTCAAATCATCTCTCTTATTGCAAATACTATGAGTATTCAGATAGAGTGCCCTTAACTTTATAATTTTAAACATTATTTTGCGTCCGGATTGTATTTAATGTTAATGTTTGCGTCATCTGCCTTCTAATCTGGCTTTCTACTTTTCTGCTTCCTGTTACCAGTTTTGTTTCCTTGCTAATCTAGTTTAAGCCCTCCCCAAAAGCAAATCTCCCTGTCAGGATGTTAGTCCCAATTCTGCTAAAGTGAAACCCGTCCATCTTGTAGAAGTCCAACCTCCGCTGGAACCAGTTTCAATGCCTCAGAAATCTGATGTCCTCCCTCCTACACCAATTCTCCAGTCACGTGTTCAATCACTCCTTCATCCTATTCCTATGCTCACCAATTTGTGGCACTGGGGGGTAATTCTCAGATTATTGCTCTTGAAGGCCAGCTTTGTAATTTATACCTAGATGCCTGTAGTCTGCTTTCAGGATTTCTCTTCCTACCTATGTGGTTGGTACCAATGTAGACCATGACCTTTGGCTGTTCCCCCTCCCCCAGAAGAATGACTTGCAACTGCTCTGTGACATCCTTGACCCTAGCACCATGGAGGAAAAAAACCATCCTTGAGTCACGTCTACAACCACAGAAACACCTGTCCCCTCAATAACAGATCCACTAGCACAATTAAACTGCCACTCAAAGTGCCCCCCTGTGCAGCTTAGCCACCCATCATGCCATGGGATTTGCTCTTGCTGCATTCCCATGAAGAGCCATCACCTTCATCAGTATCCAAAATAGAAAACGGATTAGTAGATGATTGACCCAGCTTCCTGGTACTCTTACACTGCCTGGTGGTCACCCATTCCCTCTCTGCCTGCATGCTCCTCACCTGCATTGTGACCACCTCCCTAAACATGCTATCCACATAGTTCTCTGCCACGGCATGCACCACGGTGATTTTAGCCACTGCTCAAGTTCCAAAACCCAAAGCTCAAGCTCAGTGATGCTTTCTGCAGATGTGGTTGTCGCGGGCACATGGCGGGTCCATGACTTTTTGCATTCCACAGGATGCACATTGCAATCATTCAAGCTGCTGTGTCATACCTTAACCTTTACAAAATATTTATTATATGTAGAATAACGTACCAGTTACTCACCAATCAGCTTTTGTCTCTGTACTGAGTAAGAACCAGAAAAAGAACCAACTTGCACTCTTCACCGAACTCCATCCCTTTCTCCCTCCCCACATCATCCCCCCCCCACTCTTCCTCTCCTCCTTCCTCCTTCCCCTTCCCCCGCTCCCCTGGTTCCCTCACCCCCGTCCACGCTACTCTCCACTCCTCTCCCTCTCTTTCACCTCTCTCCCTCTCTTCCACCCTTCTCCACCTCCTCCCCCTTGCCCACCTTCTCTTTCGCGCCTCATCTCACTCCTCTCCTCCTGCCTCACCTCCCTTGCCCCCTCCTCCTGAATCATCCCCCTCTCGACCTTCCCCCCTCTCGACCTGACTCCTCCTCTCGACCTGCCCTCTCCCACTTTGCCTCCTGCCTTGCCCCCCCACCTCCCACCTTGCCCCCCCACCTCCCACCTTGCCCCCCCACCTCCCACCCCCTCCTCCCACCTCACCCCCTCCTCCCACCACACCCTCCTCCTGCCACCTCGCCTCCCCTCCTCCCGCCTTGCCTCCCTCCTCACTCCCCTTCCTCCCTCCTCGCCCCTCCGCCTCACCCCCCCCCCCTCCTGCCTCACCCCCCCCCCCTCCTGCCTCACCCCCCCCCCTCCTGCCTCACCCCCTCTCCCCTCCTTCCCCACCACTCTTCTCCCACCCCTCGAGATTAGCTGTAATCATATTGAACAGAGGCGCAGTCTGGACATGCTGGATGGTCTTCTCTCCTGTTTATCATGTTTGAATGCTCATATAATCCAACAAGCATTCATTTATAGTTAGCTCGCTGCACGTAATTCACACACTAACCTTCCAACTTCATCAGAAGACAAAAGACGAGTCGTTATTAACTGCGAGATGCAATGTTATTTCTACAAATTATGCCAAGGACACTGTGGATCAACTCACCTTTACAGAGGAAAGAACTTCAAATACTTTTCTTTATTTCAGATTGATTGTAATGTCTGTGGTCCTCAAAGGGCAAATGCGGAGTTCAATTAACAAGCTCATTAGAACACTACAAGGGACTCGTAAAAGAATCATAAAGGCTCTTGGGAGTAAGGGAATGTAGGACTGATTAGTTCAAGGTCATTTTAATGACTGCCATGCAGGTTAAGCAAGATCACCGACAGTGCTTACTATAAGGAATAGTCTAAATAAATAGGTTTCTGTGCGAATTTATCTTGTTATGTATGCCTACAGTTCAAAGCTTAGTATCCCCGAAGTTGCTTGGTGCAGTGCTCGTTATAGAGACACACAACAATCTCTTAACTGACCAATTTGGCCGACATGCCCATGCCAAAATGCAAAGCCTGCCCAATCATAATAGCTCTTCCATATGAGCATTCAGGATGCACACCTGACGCCTTTCACATGTTCGTTAATAGGTTTAAGTAAGGATAAGACTCATTTTAAAATGAGTTTGTCCCAGTGCCTGATGCACCACATGATAAATTAATTTGACAACTTGTGGAACAAACAGGCAGTAAGGGTCTTTTCTTAGTACTATTCAAAGGGCATGTCCACTACATTCAGGTTTGTTACTGGTTTGTCCCTCTCGGTTGTTGGAAAATCCCCACCGAACCTACACATCTTTGCACTGTGGGAGGAAATCGGAGCACCTGGAGCAAACCCATGCAGACACGGGGAGAAAGTGCAAACTCCACACAGACAGTGACCCAAGGCCTGAATTGAAGCGGAGTTGATAACGCTGTGAGGCAGCAGTGCTAACCACTCTGCCGCCCAAAATTAATTAATTGAACTTAAATTCCACAAGCTACCAAGGTGAGATTTGAATCCTTGCCCCTAAAGTATGAATCTAGACCTCTAGATTACCGGTCCTGTGACATTACCACTACGCCATCATCACTCTTATTCAACAAACACATAAGTCTTAACTTCATTTAACATTAGGAGTGTGGCTGGTGAGTTGGTCTCTCATATCAGACACACTCACACACACTCGCCTCTCTCTCACACACACACACGCACACAATTACTCTCACCTCTCTCTCACACTCCTCTCCCTCACACCCCTCTCCCTCACATCTTTCTCTTACATACTCGCACTCCCACCTCTCTTGCTCTCACATTCGCAATTCTTCATACATACTCACCTCTCTCTCACAGAACCCTCGCTCCTGCATCCCTCACCCCCACCCAAAACACACACACACACACACACACATGTGCGTGCACACAAATACACAGAGAACTTACTTCTCTCTCCCTCACTCTGACATTCTCTTACCTGCCTCTCGCTCTTTCACACACATACACACTTACTTCCCTCACTCCATGGCTGCTTCCATTCTGCACAATTGGCCACTGCCTACCTTGCTCCATAGCTGTCTCCCCACTCCAGTCTTTTCCCCTCCCACCTCACAGCCACTTTTTGTTCCGCCTCATGGCTGCTGCCTACATAACTTCTTTCCTTGCTTTAGCCTTGGCCTGGACCTTTGAGGACTGACGTCCCTGATGTTTCCCACTTGTCCAATCAGAGACTGGCTTCTCACTCGATTGGCTCCTCATAGGTTCACTGATCAGCCTATCAGCAGCCAATGCAGGGAAAACCAGCCTCTGACTGGACAAGCAGTTTCATAGCATTTTTGAAATGTTATATTTGCTTGGCCTATCACGGAACCATGGGATGTATCCAACAGAACCCAGGGCTTCCTTCAGACCCAGTTTGGGAAACCTTGCTCTTGACTATGTGTAGGTCAATTTCTGAAATGATGCTTGGCAGGGGTTGATTGAGTGAAACTGCATCTTCAAGAATGTTGACCTTCTCCTGAAGTGGCAACAGGGATTTCACATCAGCTCCTGAACATGAAAGAGAGGAACAAAATTATCTTTGAATCCAAAGGTGGAGGAAAGAGAGAAGTGACTGATTCAAGCCAAAATCTAAAGAAATTCTGCACGACATCTCCTCCAGCTGTGGGACTCACCATGGCCACAACTTTCCCACAGCCAGTGATGACCTGCATGCTTCTTGCATGGGGAATGGATGCGTAGGCGGTATCAGCCTTCTCCTGTCAGACATTATGCACGGCCTCCTCCTGCAAGAAAGAAGAGGATATGATCGTGACACCCATCTGAGGCATTTAAAGAATGTGTGCACATCATGGTCGAATAGTTTGTGTAATGACTGAGATGTGAGCTGTTGGGAAATACAAGTTTCAGCAGTGGGAAGAGTAGCATGTGCAGACTATGGAGGTGGGAGGAAAGAGATGTGAAGTGAGGTGCTGTGATTGTAGGAGTGTGAAGGGAAGTGGGGGGGAGGAAGAATTATAAATACAGAAGCAGCAGCTGTGAGGACCCAGTAATTGGGTTGAGATCACTTAATTTCTATTGGCAGTGTAGTCACGTTGTAGGAGGTAAACTCTTAATGTTTACCTCTGCCAGCTGGTGTGGGAAGAGTTGCTTGGATGGCTTCTTGGCCTCTTGGGGAAACCAAATCTTCCTTCTCCAGGTCACTGTCTAGGTGCTTTGCAGTCATTTTTCTCCATCCAGGCATATTGTACTATCTAGGGCCAAAGTGTACCTCCCTGTGCGAGATGCTGACTGCCTTTAGGTTATGTTACTGAACGTCAATTTCCCTCCTCCCCAGCCCATGGTGCTACCTTTCACACCTGCTCAAGTATGCAGGCAGTGCTATTTATTGGACAGCAGCAAGTTAACATGTTCCCTGTAGCGCAAGCTCCTTGCTCTTCCCCGCTGTTTCTTGGCACAGCAAATTGTTCGGTGAATGTTAGTATTAAGTTGAGTGGCCTCTGGTTCAGGGTCAGGATGTTTAAGCATGTTGGCTGCAGGATAATTGAAAATACGATATTTGTTCTTCAAAACAGCTGCAAGCCCAGAAACGATTTTGTGACTTCTCTGGTAACATTTACAGAGCTGCAACTCATTTTCAGTTGGGATTCCGCAGGAATGTGTAGGGGGCATCAGAAAATAAGTGTCAACAATTGTTTTCCCATAAGCCAATAATATGTCACCTTAAAAAGCAGTTTTGTCTTCTCTATCTACTTTTTCAGATCTTTTGCCTTTCTGCAAATCATGAGGCTGCAAGAAAAAGTCTTATGTCTTTCTCACCAGGGGTTAGATTCACAGGCCCGCCACATGCTGGGATTGTCGATTAGAAGTGAAGTGAAGCTTCTACCTTCATTGCTTGAAATAATGGAGCTTTATTCTAAACCACCCCAGTAAACATTCGCAGATTGGCATCCTCTATCCTTCTGTGCTCTACAAGGGCAGGAATCCGTACCTGGGCATAAATGGCTGCCAGGTAGTTGGCTGCTCCATTATGGGAAACTCTAAATAGTTAAAGATTCCCATGTCCATACAAGGGATAAAAATGTGCATACAAAGGATAAAAATGTGCATGTAGGCAGCCAGTTGAAGCGTTCGACCAAGAAAGGTAGGCAGAGACCAGGCTCCCCAACCAAACCCAGATTGAGCTAGTGATGAGCTGATCAAAAAAAGGTTCTACATCATCCGTCCCCCAGGACAGCCTAGTATGGAGGAAGGGGGGTGATGTAGTGGGTCGGTGTTGGTGTGGTGGGTCCCCTGAGGGGATACTGTGTGTGGGGAGTGTCCCATGTGAGGCTGGGTCTGGGTTTCTTAAATAGTTATTCTAGAGTTATAAATAATTTATTTTCTCTAACTCTTTCAGAGCAACCATCAGGGTAAAACTGGCAAAACCATCCAAAGTTAGCGATTTAAGTTGTTTCTGTCGGATGGTTCCCAGCCCAGTGCAATTGTCCCAAGGTAGTTAGCTCTTCTGCACAATTGCTGGGTAAACCCATACATGAGAAATTCCGAGAGGGATTCACAGCACATCATTGGGATACCCCCAAAATGCGACGTTGGGAAGCGAGGGAGTTCTGGGCATTGTATGTTCCTACACTTAATGATGCATATCATTCGCTAGATAATAAAACATTATATTTTTGTGATCACTGTATATGTATTTCATCATTCCATAAGATTTGGGAGTCTTATCTAGATATTTAGTTTGCATTTATCCAAATTAGTTGCAAATTATGTTAACTTTTTGGCATTTTCTGCACTGAAAATATGATTAGCATATTGCCAGCCAGCAAATTTGATCCTAGCTTTTGTTACAGTTAATGATACAAAAAAATTAAAATAATTTAAAAATAATTTCAAAAGTGAGTTAGAAACATGGAAGCATAGAAAATAGAATCAGGAGGAGGCCATTCGGCCCTTCGAGCCTACTCCACGATTCATTATGATCATGGCTGATCATCAAGTTCAATATCCCGATCCCGCCTTCATCCCGTATCCCTTGATCCCTTTAGTCCCAAGAGTTATATCTAATTACTTCTTGAAAATACACAATGTTTTGTTCTCAAGTACTTTGCGTAGCGAATTCCACAGATTCCCCACTCTGGGTGAAGACATTTCTCCTCACCTCAATCCTAAAAGGTTTACCCTTATCCTCAAACTATCGCCCCTAGTTCTGGACACCCCCACCAAAGGGAACATTCTTTCCGAATCCTCCCTGTCTAATCCTGTTAGAATTTTGTAAGTTCTATGAGATCCCCTCTCACTCTTCTAAACTTCAATGAATATAATCCAAACTGACTTAATCTCTCCTCATATGACAGTCCCACCATCCCAGGAATCAACCTGGTAAACCTTCACTGCACTCTCTCCATAGCAAGAACACCCTTCCTCAGATGAAGACTCTAAAACTGCACACAATACTCCAGGTGTGACCTCACCAATACCCTATACAATTTCAGTAAAACATCTCTATTCCTATCACTATGAGGGCCAACCTACCATTTGCCTTCTTTACTGCCTGCTGTACCTGCTGTACCAATTACTTTCAGCGACTGATGCATGAGGACACCAAGGTGTCGCTGAGTATCCACCTCTCAATTTACACCCATTCAAATAATAATCTACCTTCCTAATTTTGCTAACGAAGCGGATAACCTCACATTTACCCACATTGTACTGTATCTGCCATGCATGTGCCCACTCCCTCAGCCTGTCCAAATCCCACTGAAGCATATCTGCATCCTCCTCACAGCTCACCCTCCCACCCAACTTTGTATCAACTGCAAATTTGGAGCTAATACATTTAGTTCCCTCATCCAAATCATTAATATATAATGTTAACAATTGGGGTCCTAGCACAGATCCCTGTGGTACCCCACTAGTCACTGCCCATTTATTCCAACTTTTTGCTTCCTAACTGCCAACCAGCTATCAATCTCGAGATACTACCAGTGTATCCTATGCACTATATTAATCTGCTGTGTGAGACCTTGTGAAAAGTCTTCTGAAAGTTTAAATAAGCCACATCCACCGGTCAATTCACAAAGCCAAACAGACAGTGGATATTTGTGGCTGGATTTGCCCATGGATTTTAGATCCTCAGTGTTGGGACAACATGGGGTCCCGAGCCTGCACTTGCCAGGAGCAAGACCATTGGCACAATAATCCAGAAAGTTGCCAATTGAGAACGGCAGGTGAGCTGTCATTGTACAGGCTCTGTCTGAGGGCTGGCAATTCTCTGGCCTTGGAAGCCCCACTAGAAAAAGTGGGCACTGCCGAGGCAGATCAGGGACCATAGGGCATTTCCACATAAAGACGCCATAAGACCATAAGACATAGGAGTGGAAGTAAGGCCATTTGGCCCATCGAGTCCACTCCACGCCATCAGAGGGCTGGGTACGCATTAAAAATTATCAGGTTTCAAAGTCTTTTGGCCCTTCATTGTCGGGGACACCCGTCCACCTGAATCACCTGGGCTGCGGGTGGGGCCTTTCCTGCCTGCGACGTTGTCACTGGGGCATGGAGTCTCTAACTCCCATGACCAACCTCCACCCCTTCCCCAGCCTGCACTGGGGGCCTCAGCAAGGCCACTGAATTGCCTCTAATTTCTGCTTTATCAGTATTAATTGGCTGTCTTTCCCTGGGATTGCACCTGGGATCTATCACGATGCAGCCCCCCAACACCTATTTTGCTGGGATCAAAGCCCTCCCCTCCACATCCATCCCCTGTCGGTATGCCCATCAGCACATGATCAGAAAATTCAGCAATTTGTGTCTGTAACTCAGTTTATTAACATTGGTAGATGGATTTTGAAATATCCGCAATTATATTGCTGTAGTTGGCCATAGTGGAATGGTCACCTTCTACTGTATAAAGCCTAAAACAGTAATGAGCTTGACACCACTGTTGAATTCAGTCTACTGACAGGATTTGCTAAATGCAGTTCAAAGACAATCAATACATGGTACAGAGAGTTTTTCTTCACCTTTTTTAAACAAGAGCTTTATTGGGGAGTTAGTTTATTCACAGATTGCCACGAGCGTTAATGACTGCCAGCGTCTTGTTTTGCCAGTCACCTAGATGGCTGTTGATAAAGATTTAGCATCATGTTCTAAGTGTCAAGGCTGTCAGTAGTGCTGAACCATTTGACCAGAAGAAAAAACGCACAGGGAGCTATTGATTACAGCTTCTCAGTGTCACTTGTTCACCAGGATTTAGGTATTGATGAGGCCTGGAGTGAAAACAAGTCCTTTCCCTGGTGGGCTCTACCCAGAAGTACAAAATGCAAAGTTAGAGAGAATATTCAGCTGCTACCTGAATCTAAGGGGCTCCAGTATTGATTGAAAGACTCCTTCATGTTATTTTTGTTCAAGACAAATCTATGGTTTGGAGATTTACAGTACATGAAAAGTGAGCGTATCAGACTAGATTTATTAAAGTTCCTGCCATTAGTATGAAAGATGCGATGAGAAACAAACTATTTAAAATGCTCTGTAATCACTGCTATAAGCTCTATTTCGACAAAGATTGAAGAATCCAACTTCACAAAAGTTTCATGGTTTATCATTATGGATTTGAAAGACAGAAGCTAATTTAATTTTCAAGAGCAGCCACTTTTGGATGGAGGCTACAGCTTTGATTTAGCCTTTTCAAAGCTGATCCAAGACCCAGACCATTGAAATAATAAGCGAGTGGCATGGTGGCGCAGTGGTTATCACTGCTGCCTCATGGTGCCAAGGAGCCGTGTTCGATCCCAACCCCGGGTCACTGTCCGTATGGAGTTTGCACATTCTCCCCGTGTCTGCGTGGGTCTCACCCCTACAACACTAAAGGATGTGCAGGGCAGCTGGATTGGCCAAGCTAAATTGCCCCTGAATTGGAAAAAAAGAATTGGGTATTCTAAATTTATTTTAATAAAGAAATGGTGAGTGAGAAGGAATCACCCAGATGAAAATTAGGGGCGGGTATGGATCTTATAACCAGGGAACTTTAGGAGGAGCCAGAGATGGACATTGTCCTTTTGTATTGACTTGGTCCATTTGACTTTGAGTAAAAGCTACTCAAAGTCACAATTAACATGATGCCAGCCCCCAATGCTTTAACTGATTGATGCCCTAAACAGCAAACCACACAGGCCTATGATTGGTCCCCAATCTTCCCTGAGTTAGCTGGCTTCATCCAATGCACCAGTATTGACAGTACAGTTGGCTTCAGCACTCCCATTCATCGTCACCGGAGCATGTTAGAACAGTCAGAATTTATGAAAAGCATTATATAAATGTCCTTCCTTTATTTCGATTTCCTTATTTCCTCCCTAAAGGATTATCATATGGAACTTCCCCCACCGAAGAAAGTCAACATCTAGAGGAAAGAATAAGGGCAGTGGAGGGAAAAGGAATGGGTGGGACAATTAAAAAAGAGTGATTCAAGTTTTTTTTTAAAGAGGGATGAGTACTGTGTTTAAAAGAAACAAAGTTATCGGGTATATATAAGGTGCTCATGAGGGAGGAAGGGTCCCAGACAGAGGAACTGAAACTTAAATGGGAGGAGGAGCTAGGCGGGGAAATGGAGGATGGGCTGTGGGCAGAGGCCCTGAGTAGGGTAAATTCGACCGCGACATGTGCTAGGCTCGGGCTGATCCAATTTAAGGTCGTTCACCGGGCCCATATGACGGTGGCTCGGATGAGCAAATTTTTCGGGATAGAGGACAAATGCGCTAGGTGCGCGGGAGGACCAGCGAACCATGTTCACATGTTTTGGGCATGCCCTAAGCTGAGGGGATACTGGGAGGGATTTGCGGGGGTCATGTCCCAGGTGCTAAAAACAAGGGTGGTGATGAGTCCAGGGGTGGGAATTTTTGGGGTTTCGGAAGACTCGGGCGTCCAGGGGGAGACAGAGGCCGATGTTTTGGCCTTTGCTTCCCTGATAGCCCGGCGACGAATATTATTGGCGTGGAGGGACTCAAAGCCCCCGAAGACTGAGTGGTGGCTTGCGGACATGTCGAGTTTCCTGGGTATGGAAAAAATTAAGTTCGCCTTGAGGGGACCTGTGCAGGGATTCACCATGCAACCATTTATTGACTTCTTTGCGGGAGAGTGAGCGTCAGCAGGGGGGTGGGGGGGGGGAGGGGGGGTTGGGGGGGGGGGGGGGGGGGGGGGAGGGGGGGGGTAGAGTAGAGTAGGAGGGAAAATATGGCGGGTAGTACCGGTGGGAGGGGAGCGGGCTTGTGCAATATGTTACGATGGAAGTATTGAAAGTACGTGGATGTTTGCACATTTTTGCCTTTTTTGCTTTCTGATGATGATGTCTGTAACTGTTTATAAAGCCAAAAACTACCTCAATAAAATTGTTTATTAAAAAAAAGAAACAAAGTTAATTATGGAACGTTCACATTTTAATAGTACACATGAAGTAAATTACTTACGACAATAATGATTATTTTCATGCAAATCCTGTACTCTTCTGACTTAAAATAATTTTTTGCACTCTTGATTTGCCGGTCTGGAAGCTGAGTCTGCCAGGCTGCCTGTTTGCAGATTTCTGTAACTGCTTCTGCAGCCAATGTCTTGAATGTAGTTGAAAACAGTGCCCGTTGATACCACCTTCTGTAGACTGCCAATTTAGGGGCAATTATTTTGTTGTTACTTCATGCAACCGTCTTACAGACGTAGAGGGAACTTGAGCTCACTGTGTATCAATCTCAGTGGCACAATCCTAGCACCCAGCCAGCCTGTTGTGCCAGCAAGCTATTTGTACCGCTTTTAAAAATTGCTAAAAATCCTAGTGCGAGTGCTGCAATAAATATTTTAATATTCAATGAATCTGTTCTAAAGAGACGTTATCAATCAAACTGAAACCATATTTCACTAGCTAGAAACAATCAATGATTGCTGTTCCTAAACATACAAACCGAGTTTCATTTTAACATGATTGTTAACCCATTTGAAATGAATGAGTTAAATTATTGTGTTAATTAGGGCATGAGGCATTGTTATACAAATGCATTAATCAGTGTAATAATGGAAAAAAACTAAGCCCCAATGTAAAGTAAATGATCAAATTTGGCAAGTGCCCATTTAATTACTGATACATAATTTATTTTGTCCCCTTATTTCTGCTTAGAGTGGTCACTTTATGTAGAATTGTGTGGGCATGCTGAACATAATGGTTGATTTAAATATAATTTTAGGCTTAAATCTGAGGAATGTATTGTGATGCTGTGAAAAGCATGAATGAAGTGAGCAGGAAAGTGAAAATTATAGTGAAATATGGCAAAATAATGCAACTGGTTCAATTATCTTGTTACCTGTTGACTGTATAAAAGCTAATTTCCCAGCACCATTTCTGTATCTTTTTATGGGTAAAAACAATTCCATGGAAAAGGAAGGAAAGTGCAAGGGTTACAGTTCCTCATATGATCTGTCATCGCTTTGAATGGAAAACATTTTTACCACCAACGTCAGCGATGAGAGCAAATGATATCTGTTTGTCTAGTCTAAGCATTCACCTGGTGTATTCCATGCTTACATACTAGACCTTATACATTCTTTTTAAGTGAAGTACCTTTTATGATTTCAATGATTATATTTAATGAACTTCCACAATTCATTGAGGTCATATAATACAGCAAGAATCTCGTCATAAAAGACATACTAATAACAAAACTGTATAATAAATAAACACTGTAGTGTTAAAATTAGATAAAATAGCATTCCATTCATACTTGCAATTAGTTGAGTTGATTATTTTCCTTTTATTTTTGAACTGCACACTTACTGAAACAGTGGACAAACTGAACAGAGATAAATGTTGCATCTTACTTAACCCTTATATATATTTATTGTTTAGTGAAGCTGTTCTATTGTCCTAAAGAATGAAGTATGCAAGACTGAAGTAGAATAATTTTATTACATTGGCTTAATGTTGTTATTATTGATGGTCTGATCATTTCTGCCAACATTTTATTATTTAATGTTTAAGTTGTGAACACTAAATTTAATTCCATCAGTTCTGGTTAGAGTTTCCCTCATGGCTCAGTGGGTTGCCCTACTCCAAGAAGGCAAGAAGCTCAATTTTTGGACTCCTCCCAACAAAACATAAGTTTAGAAACTGAGTTAGGCCTAGGATCAGGTTTGTCCAAGTCCTTCCACTTCCCTAGTCGTATAACCTAACAACCCTGACTTGTACATTAAAAATGATAGTTTTGATGAGATGCCAGAATTTGTGACATATCAGTGAAATTACACCATAGCAGCCTCACTGTCTTTAGGAAAAGATAATGTAAAGCAAAATGATAGGATGGATAAAGAAAGTGAAAGGCGACGTCTATCACACACGACACCAGTTTTCTCTTCTAAACCGTTTAGAATGTTCATACGCATGGCAATTCCAGTGCCAACAAACGGTTTCATTATCACAGCCTCCCAGTGAAGCAAGGGTCAGTTTACACCCACAACAAACTAATTGATTGCTCTTAAAAATTGCAATGAAGTGAATGTGTGGGACAAGGAATTCATAACACCATGCTTTCACCTTTGGGACTTGGGTTTGAAACTAGTCGAAAGTCTATCTCTGGCTGCCAGGGATCCTATGTCCTTTGACTCAAATATCATTGAGTCATTCCCAAACTGATTCCAAATGATGTGAGTCCACAGCATAAAACTCCCCATAATTTAATGTAGTTGTCACTAAAGTGGCTGTATCACTAAAATAGGTCATAAGAATGGCTCATGCCTGAAATGGAAAGGTCACACTGATGCAGCAGGGAATATTCTTTCACATTAGGGATTGAAGCACATTTGCAACAAAGCCAGCAAAGCTTTATTGGGCATCTGCTTATGCTGTAACTACCCCACAGGTGCATGTTATTGGGATGGATGATTCAAGTGAGAAATTGTCCCATTCTCAGACACTAACTTTCTTTACATTAGTGAACACGCAAATAAACGAAAGATGCATATAACCAGGTCATAGAGACAATGCAATGGTAAAGATTCTGCAGCCTGAATTCCAAATAGGTTTCTTTGCACATGTACCACATCAAGAGAAGGCATGCAGAAAAAGTAATGCCACAAAATCGGGATCATCTGCACCTGTTTTCTGGGTGTTACAAAATGCCGCTGGGTATCCAAAATGCCACCTACAAACCTTTCGGCCGGGTTTCACTCGGCACCATATTGGCAATGCACAGAACAACCACTGGAAACATGCAGAGCAGGTAGATCATGATGTCAGTATGTGTGCAATGCAGATTTGACACTAGTAGTGTCATTTTGGTGCGCAACACCCCAGCAAATTCCTTCTCTTAACATCATTGCTGGAAACGATAGGCCAGTTAGCTTAATATCTGTCATAGGGAAAATGCTAGGAGCCACTATGAAAAATGTTATGGCAGGCCACTTAAATAAATTCAAGGTAATCAGGCAGAGATATCATTGTTTTGTGAAGGGGAAATCAGATTTAACCAATTTATTGGAGTTCTTTGAAGAAGTAAGATGCTGTGGATAAAAGAAAACCGATGGATGTACTGAATTTAGATTTTAAGAAGGCATTTGATAATGTTATTGTGGAAATACAAAGCCCATGGTGTAGGGGGTAACATGTTAGCATGGATTAAAGATTGGCGAGGCAACAGGAAACAGTTGGCATAAATGGGTCTTTTTGGTTGGCAGGATGTGACGAGTGGTGTGCCACGGATCACTGGGCCATGGCCTGCTGAGACTGGGCTATGGCCTGCTGAGACTGGGCCAATGCCTGCTGAGACTGGGCTATGGCCTGCTGAGACTGGGTTATGGCCTGCTGAGACTGGGCCACAGCCTGCTGAGACTGGGCCACGGCCTGCTGAGACTGGGCCACGGCCTGCTGAGACTGGGCTATGGCCTGCTGAGACTGGGCAATGGCATTGAGAGCCTCTGCGATCTGCTGCTGGCTCTGGCTCATGGCTTCCTGTGAGAGGGCAGCGATGTCCTGGGCCACGGATGCCGCCTGCATGGAAAGCCCCAGGCCTTCCATTCTGTTCCTCATGTCTGACACCGTCGCCCCCATTGCCTCCACCGCGGACACCACCCGTGCGGTGTTGGCCTGGTTGGAACGCACGACCGGCACCACTCCCTGCTCCTGGACGCGGGTGGACTCCTCCACCTGCGTCTGCAGCTATCGCAAGCCGACCACTTCGATCGTCCCTGGGTCCGTGACTGCATCGGGCCTATGGGTGGGCGTGGTAACTCCAGAAACCCGGAACCCATCAGGGCAGCAGATGGTTGCTTGCGCCGCACTGCCCTCTGACCGTCTGGTCCCTCGGCTGCTCCTACCTCCACCTGCTGTACAGTGACGGCTGTGTTGTGTGCACCAGTTAGTGTACCAGAGGCCCATCGCTAAAGTGCCCAACCGAGGTGAGTGTTTCTGCAATGGTGGAGGGTGTAGCAGTGGCGTAATGTCGAAGTCCTCATCCGACCCGAAGTTCGGGGTCCCTTGGAGTAGTTTTCCCTGTCCGCCCGTCACCTGTGTGTGGGTGTTGTGAGCGTCAGTGTCCTGTATGTGAAGGTCCTGTGTGTGGGTGTCCTGTGCCTCAGTGTCCTGTGCGTCAGTGTCCTGTGCATCAGTGTCCTGGGTGGGTGTGTCCTGGGTGGGTGAGTCCTGGGTGGGTGTGTCCCGTATGTGGGTCTACTGGGCGCTTGTGTCGTGTGTGTCAGTGTCCCAGTTGACTGGGACGGGGGCCTGTTGCTGTGGCTGCCCTCCTCGTTGCTGGGTGTGACCAACCGGCGTCGCCGCACTGGCACTAGATGGGGGCGGCGTACGCCTGATGCTCCGGGTCTATCCCTGGCTCGTGGGCGCCCTGGCACTGGGTGCGGGCATCATATGCCTGACAATCCGGGTCTATCCCTGGCTGCGGGTGCCCTGTAATTGGGTGGGAGCATCGTATGCCTGGCACTCCGGGTCTATCCCTGGCTTGCGGGCGCCCTCTCACGCTCCCGGTTGTTATGAGCGTGCTTCTACTGCGGGGAGGGAGGGAGGGTGAGGGTGGCAGGGATAATGGGCAAAAGTGTTAAGCAGACATATACATGCGGACCAGCGGTTGTGTGTATGATGGCACAGGTTAACGCCCCATCCTGCCAATGCAACCTGCATGGGTGGGTGCTAGGGCTGTCCTGCCCATCGCAGAGTGGGGGTGGTGGAGGGAAGGATACTCACTCTGGCTGCCCTGACTAGGTCATTGACCTTCTTGTGGCACTGGATGCCTGTTACGGCCACGGCGCTGACGGCCTCTGTCACCTCCCTCCACAGGTGCCGGCTGAGGTGTTGAGGTGTGGCGTGACCCTGCGGCCGTGTCCGGGGTACAGGGCCTCCCTTCTGTGCTCCACTGTGTGCAGGAGCGTCGTTGTCGCTGGAACCTCGGCGCTGCGCGGCGGGCGGCCATTTTACTGGGTCTCCGGCTGGGGCGTCTTTTATGCTGCGGCGCGGCGTCAATGACGGCGCGCGTGTGACGCCGTCGCGAATGGCGTCACGCCCGCTGCGAGCCCCTTCCGGGTCGGAGATTTTCCGACGTTCCGGTTGGCCCGACGCCAGAGTGGTTCGTGCCGTTTTTGACGCTGGCGTCAGGCCATCCCGCCGATCGCGTAGAATCCCACCCTAGGTTTGTATCCACTCAAATTTAGAAGAGTAAGAGGTGACTTGAAGGAACTTGACAGGGTGGATATTGAAAGGATGTTTCCTCTTTTGGGAGAGTCCATGACTGGGAGCCACTGTTTAAAGCTAAGGAGTTGTCCATTTGAAACAGAGGTGAGGGTTGTGAGACTTTGGAATTCTCTTCCTCAATAGGTGGTGGAAGAAGAGTCTTTTAATATCTCTATGGTAGTGGTAGGTAGATTCTAATAAGCAAGGGGGTGAAAGGTTATCGGTGGTAGGCAAGAATGTGGAGTTGAGGTTAAAATTAAGTCAGTCATGATCTTATTGAATGATGGAGTAGGCTTGAAGGGCTGAGTGGTCTGCTCCTTCTCCTGTTCCTAATCTGTTATGTTCTAATTTATGTTCTGTAAGTGTTTGGTGCTTTTATAGTTGCTTAAGTTGCAAAAGTCTATAGGGAGTGGTAGACAGGTGCTGAGGGACATACTGACTTCAAGGTTTCTGCACAAACCAGTAGCTCCCAGACATAGGTGCACCAGTACGCATTCCCCTTGGAATACAGCATGACTTGGTGACGAATTTTAATATGGTGATGAATTTTAATGTGTCTGACAGCAGTCTTGATGCCTTCATTCTATGGCAGTCCACTTTGTCAGCTGCATTCGAACCACAGGAGCAAAGTCAAGGATAGCGACTGGACAACAACGGTGATTCATTCATAGCTTAGTTGATGACTCCAGTGCACAACCACACACACATGGGCAACATACAGTGAAAACCGTGCTGTCTCAGGAACTCTGAATGAGCAGACCGCTAGCGTACTGAAACGATGGGAGAGATCTTCCGGCTGTTCATGCCGGTGGAATCCTCCGGTCTTGCCGATGGTGTACCCTGGATTTCGAGGCGGCATGGGGTGGATTAAATGGGGAATCCCACTGACAGCGGCGGAACCAGAACATCCTGCCACCAGCCAATGGCGGACCATAACCCGCCGCCGAGAAAAATGCCCCGGGGAGGCCAGAGAATCTTGCCCAATGCTTCCGCTGCCTCAGTCACTCTGGAGAAGCCCTACCGTATCCGGAATAGTGGATGTTGAGATTTGTGATGGTCCAATGCATGCTGAACAACCTTGTTATTGTGAGGGGCCAGCAGCTGTACGGCAGGACGATGAGGAGCCATAACGTGAGGAGGGAGAGGAGCAAGAGCTTAATAAGGAAGAGGAAGAGATAGGTCAACTTAGACAGACTGTGAATATCTCATCCAATTATGATAGAAGTAACCACAACCTAAGTGTTCATCCACCCACAGTCCCACAGCTTACTTTCTCTCCAGCATTGGTCGACATCATGTCTGCTTGTCTGCAATGCAAAATTTAAAACTACCACAAAATAAATAGTGTAAACCATATTTATATATTAAGTTTTTCCAAATGGTACACCAAAGCTAATTGATCACCCTCCTGTATTTCATTAGTTGTCTCTTTAAGTGCTCTTAAGTTGTCTATTTAAGTGCTCTTAAGCAATGTTACCCAGTGGCTACAGTAAGGCTGATCAACGGCTTCTGATTTTTACTGGAGGAAATTATAGATAACCTTGGAGGTTGACCTGAAGCATCCCTTGGGAAAAGAAGCCTGGCGACAGACAGCAACATCTTTAAATGTGCTGCAGCAGTCTAGGCTGGTTGGCTGATTGGCAACAAGAGCACTGGCAGAGTAGCAGGTGTGGTGGGCGAAAGCTGTCCTTTTCAGATAAGTCTCTTAGATCCTTTGTCCCACGGTATGATCCCCAGGGATTATTCAGGATCCCATAATCCAACAGGTATGCCTCACCAGCTTTGCACTACCTTGTCCTCCAAGAGAGAAGGGGAAGTATCAATGAGTTACATACAATCTCTTTGACTGCTGTGGCTGAATAGCTAACAGTGTGCGCATGCTGTGAAACGTAGATGTGAACTTTCCAGTAGTGATTGTGTGAGAGTGCAGTGGAACATGTGAATATCAGGTATGGGATATGGTTGATAGAGATGTAATGAATTGAGCATTGTCTGAGTCTAGAAGTGCAGTTGATAGGTTATGGCATCTGAAGATTCAGTTACTGACCTTGACCATTTTTGTGAGGTAATTGCAGTGCAGAATCTAGATCCTTTAAGTTTGACTCCTGGCATTAAATTCTGCAGCTATCTGCTCCTACTGTCTTCTGATCAGGGGTGGGATTCTCTCATCCCGCGGCAGAGTGTCCACGCTGTCGTAAACTCCGTCACTCGTCGGGCCGCTCCCAGGACTAATTCTGGCCCCTACGGGGGGCCAGCACGGAACTGGAGCGGTTCACGATGGTCCAGCTGCCAATCGTGGCGTGAACTGGGTGCCGCGGGATCTGCGCATGCACAGTGGCGCCGGTGCCAATGCGCGCATGCGCTGTGGCTTCCTTCAACGCGGCGGCCCCGACGCAACATAGCGCAACATGAGGGGCCAGCGCAAAGGAAATGAACCCCCAGCTAGAGAGGCCGGATCGCTGACTGATAGGCCCTGATCGCAGGCCAGACTGCATCGGAGGCTCCCTCCCCCCTCCACGGGCAGCCACCCGACCATTCCACGCTGAGTTCCCGCCAGCTGAGAGCAGGTGTGGATGGCACCGGCGGGACTCCGCGTTTCCACGACGGCCGCTCGGCCCATCCAGGCCTGCGAAACAGCAGGGGGGCCGCATAGAGCGGCCTGCGACCACCGCTGCGCCAGCCACACCGGCGCCAATGCCACCGATTCTCCGCTCTGCGGAGAATCGCGTGCCGCCGTCGGGGAGGCGTGGCCCGGTAGCGGGGATTCTCCGGCCCGGCGCAGGGCTGAGAATCCCGCCCCTGGTTTGGAGGGACCCATCATTCTCTTCAAATAGCTTTCTCCTCCTTTACCAGTCCTCCACCAAGACCTCCAGTGCAGTATCTGCTAACCTGGGACCCGACTGTCTCCCAGGTTGTGCCGCTACTGAAAGCTTCACAGATCAGATTAACTTCCTGCATGACCTGACCTAGCTACAATACACCTCCCCTTTAAGAGATGCAGGCTAATTTTAACATTATAATTAATGGATGTGGTTAAATTGTACCCATTTTCAGTGACTATCAACTTCAGCTCCAAACTGTTTTGTTGCCTTTTCAGTTAAAGTACAACAGATTTGTTCATGTTTTTTGCATTTCAAACAAAAATTAACATAAATAAAGTGCAAGTATAATTAACATAAGTACATTGCGAATGTAAATTCTCTTTTACAAAAGCAGTTATGACTGAATGTAATGTGAATCCATTAAAAATATGTCCAACAGGAAAACATTTAAAGAAAGAAGCTAACGTCATGCAAATGACATGACCACAAGCAATAATCTCATTAATTGTGACAGGGATTACATTTGCTGGTTGATATTCACCCCACTATTTTTTCATTAATTTCATTTTAATCTGCCATTTCCTCTTCCACCTACAGATAATCTTAAAACAAGCTAGAGTTAGTAGGCAATAATTTTCAATTTAGAAAGGACCATACCAATATTAATGCTTACTTCTGGTGCCTGGTGATATACCAGATGGAATAAAATCAGAAAACTGAAAGCAAAGAAACAAAATCAAACAGGTGTACCTGGGTTTGTAATGAGGATCTGACTAATAACTGCTGCTGGACAACAGATCAAAGCTAAACTAAACCCCCCCCCCCCCCCCCCCCCCCCCCCCTTCTGCTGACGAATAATTTTCCGCAAAGAAGTCGACGAACTGTTGCCATCTCCGGGTGAACCCTAACAGTGACCCTCTTGTGTTATGCTGCTTCGGATAACACAGGCTGCTACTTGATGCAGTCTTAACTAAAGGATGCTCCAGATTCTGAAATGAGTTCAACGTGTTTATTCAACTATTCACACAGTTCTCAAATGAATTTGACTCTCTGCTAATCTAACTGTAGTAACTCAGTCTAACTGTACCAGCTTGCTCTAAGCCATGTGCTGGGGTGTGATGCTGCTGATTAACCCTGTCTAACTCTCTAGATGTCTGTCTGTGGAAAGAGGCAGGGTGTGAGTGCCTCATCCCTTTCATAGTGTTTATGTCATGCCCCCTTGTGGTGATGCCACCTCTGAGTGTCCTGACTGTCCATTGGTTGTGTCCTATTCTGAGTGTTCATTGATTGCATGTTTGCATATCATGGCATCTCCACCCTTTTTTTTGTTTTTTTTAGATGTATATACATGTGAATGTGTCTGTCTAATGTGACTGACTGAGGAATACAGAACAGAATAAACAAAACAAATGCTCATAAGTCCAGTCTCTGAGGCTTGCGTCTGATCCTCGTCGACCACCGGAGAGATGGTGGACGGTATGAAGGGGGCTTGACAGGCGAGTGGGAGGTACGACTGGTGGCCTCATGGTTCGAGGTATCTGGAGGTGGCAATTCGGCCTGTGGAAATGGAGGGGAAAGTGGTTGTCGGCAAGCAATGTTTCGCAGTGCCCTTTGATTCCCCCACACAATGGAGCCATCAGCCATACGTACGACATAGGACATGGGTCTGTCGAACAACGACAGCCGGAGCAGACCACCCACCATCCGGTATCTTGATCCTGACCATGTCTGCCGAGCATAGCACGCCCAAATCGGTGGCATGTGCATCATAGCCCTGCTTCTCGCTGTCGCGAAGCTGCTGCATCTTCTGCAGCACTGGGAGGTGATCAAGGTTGGGCAGGTGTATGGCTGGAATTGTCATCTGCAGGTCCCTGTTCATCAGCAGTTGAGCTGGCGACATGCCAGTGGACAAGGGAGTCAGCCGGTACGCAAGTAGTGCAAGGTGTATGTTGGAAGCGGAGTCCGAGGCCTTGCAGTTGAGTTGCTTAACGATGTGCACCCCTTTTTCGACTTTGCCATTGGTCTGCGGATAGTGCGGACTGGAGGTGACATGCCAGAAATTATAGCTCTTGGCAAACATGGACCATTCTCAACTGTGGAAGCCAGGGTCATTGTCGCTCATGACGGTGTTTGGGATGCCATGCCGTGAGAATGTCTCTGTAAACGCTTTGATAACGGTCCCAGAGATGAGGTCTGGCAGCTTCAGCACCTCAGGATAGTTCGAAAAGTAATCGATGATTAAGATATAGTTGCGACCATTCGCGTGGAATAGGTCAATGCCAACCTTGGACCACGGAGAGGTCTCTAGATCATGTGGTTGGAGCGTCTTCTTGCTCTGCGCTGGTTGGAACTCTGACAGGTTTCGCAGTTCAGGACCATGTCCATGATGTCCTGGTTGATGCCAGGCCAGTAGACAGCTTACCGGGCCCTGCGTCTGCACTTTTCTACGCCCATGTGTCCCTCATGATTCTGCAACAGCACCATGTTCTGGAGACGTAGCGGGATGACTATCCTGTCCAGCTTGAGCAGGATGCCGTCGATCAGCGTCAGGTCATCCTTGACGTTGTAGAATTGAGGGCATTTCCCTTTCTGCCAGCCATTACTGAGGCTGTGGATGACTCACTGCAACAGCGAGTCTTTGGCCGTCTCTTCTCGGATGAGAACGATCTTCTCATCTGTTGCTGGGAGGGAACTTGCATACAGTTGTACCTGCAGTTCAATGTGCTGGATGATCTCCAGTGGTTCACTGGGTGAGTTGACGGAGTGGGACAATGCACCAGCGATGATGAGCTCCTTGCCAGGTGTGTACACCAAATTGAAATCATACCTCTGGAGTTTGAACAGAATTCTCTGCAAACGTAGCATGTTGTTCAGGTCCGTTTGGATGATGTGGACCTATGATCCGTCCCAACAGTAAATGTTGGAAAGCTGTAGACATAATAATGAAATTTGAGGATGCCGGTGAGAAGACGTAAACACTCCTTCTCAATCTGCGCATATCTGGTCTCAGTGGGTGTCATTGCCCGTGATGCGTATGCTACTGGTACCCAGGATAACATCGTCTCTTTGAAGCAACACCGCCCCAATGCCATCCTGACTCGCATCTGTGGATATCTTGGTCTCTTAGTCTGGGTCAAAGAATGCAAGGACAGGTGCAGTGGTGAGCTTGGCTTTCAGCTCCAGCCACTCTGTTCGGTGCTCTGCCTTCCACTCAAAGGCGGTTGATTTTTTCACCAGGTTACGTAGGGCGTGGTGTGTGTGGCCAAATTCGGGATGAACTTGCCAAGGAAATTGACCATTCCCAGGAAGCGCAGTACTGCCTTCCTGTCCTCGGGGACTTTCATTGCCTCGATGGCTTTCATTTTGTCTGTGTCCGGGCGCACACTGTGTTGCAAAATCTGATCGCCCAGGAACTTCAGCGTGGATATCCCAAAACAGCACTTGGACCTGTTTAGCTTGAGGCCATGTTCATGTATGGGTCGGAATACTTTCTTTAGCCACGACACATGTTCCTCTGGGGTTGTGGACCAGATTATGGTATCGTCAATGAACCCCTTCTATTCCCTCCATCATCTGTCCATGATGCGATGGAAAATCTCTGATGCCGAGATGATGCCAAATGGCATTCGGTTGTAGCAGAATCTGCCAAAAGGCATGTTGAAGGTGCAGAGCCTTCTGCTGGACTCTTCAAGTTGGATTTGCCAAAATCCTTTGGATGCGTCCAATTTTGTGACGAAGCGTGCGTGTGCCATCTCACTTGTGATTTCTTTCCTCTTCGGGATAGGGTAATGTTCCCGTATAATGTTTTTGTTTAGATCCTTGGGGTCAATGCAGATGCGTAGGTCCCCCGAAGGCTTCTTTACGCACACCATCGAGCTGACCCAGTCGGTTGGTTCAGTGACCTTGGAGATTATGCCTTTTTGTTGTAGACTCGTGAGCCCTGCCTTCAGACGCTCTCTCAGTGGAGCAGGGACCACTGGCTTGGCATCAGGCCGCAGTGGAATCTTGTACTGGTACTGCAGCGTGCCCATCTCGCTAAACACATCTGGGTACTGGGTTAGAATGTCGTCGATGCTGGCTTGAAGATCCAAATGGGACTACGTCGCAGTGTAGACCCTTTGAATGAGGTTCAGTTGCTTGCAGGCGAGCGCACCTAGCAGGGATACCCTGTCTGGTTTAACAATCTCGAAGCGTAAGCTTGCTTGTGTGTGTCGGCTGGACACCTGCAGATGGCAGGACCCCAGTGCCTTGCTTGCGTTTCCATTGTACTCCAGGAGTTTGCAGGCAGCTGGAAGGTTGTGGGGGGTTCTTGATTCTCTTGAAGTCCACCTTTGAAATCAGGTTGGCGGAGGCACCTGTGTCCAGTTTGAACTGGATGGGGCAGTGGTTGACCTTCATCACTGCATGCCATTCGACCTCGGAAAACACGGCCAGGATTGATTGGAATCGCGATGTGTCCGGTGTGGCGTATTCACACTTCGTAATAATGTCCACTTGGTAAGTGTTGTCCAGGTATTCATCATCTGGATCTGTCGCACTATCTGGATCAGAGTCATGCATTCGGTGTTGCACACTTCTGATGCGCCGCTGTCGGAATTGGGAGCGCTGGCTCCTGACTGGTGGTGCAGATCTGCACTGGGCTGCATAGTGGTTTGGTTTCCCACAATTTAAACAGCGTTTGCCTCTTGCAGGGTAGTCATGACGCTCAGTGCGTCGTTGCACATTCGCGGTGCAATTCTCGGACGTCTGCACCTGCGTAGTGCGGTTTTCGGCCATTTCATGTTCCCGATCGCATTGCGCATGTGTTGGGCCCCGGGAAGAGCGCGCAAAATGGCCGCTTTCATCAATGTGGAGGCGCTGCATCCGGGAGATGGCTTGAACACACTCCACCTCGTGGGAGGCTTGTTTTTCACTTTCTGCTGTTTTGTATTGTGAATAGCAATTTTTAGAGTACTCATGCACAGTACACGTTTCAATCGCGACAGGCAGGGTCATGTGCTTGATTTTCAACAATTGCTCTTGCAGAGGCTCAGAGTGGACTCCAAAAACTATTTTGGTCTCTGATCATGGAGTCAGTGAAATCACCGAAGTTGCAGGATTGCGCAAGCAGTCTAAGGTTAGTTAGAACATAGAACAGTACAGCACAGAACAGGCCCTTCGGCCCTCAATGTTGTGCCGAGCCATGATCACCCTACTCAAACCCACATATTCACCCTATACCCGTAACCCAACAACCCCCCCCTTAACCTTACATTTATTAGGACACTATGGGCAATTTAGCATGGCCAATCCACCTAACCCGCACATCTTTGGACTGTGGGAGGAAACCGGAGCACCCGGAGGAAACCCACGCACACAGGGGGAGGACGTGCAGACTCCACACAGACAGTGACCCAGCCGGGAATCGAACCTGGGACCCTGGAGCTGTGAAGCATTTATGCTAACCACCATGCTACCCTGCTGCCCCTCACTGCATGCCATTCGACCTCGGAAGTTAGATAGGAGTTGAAGGATTCGTCTTTACCTTGCATCCTCTGCTTGAAGATGTAGCGCTCGAAGATTTTGTTGGTGTCCACCTTGCAGTGGCTGTCAAATTTTCCAGGATGGTTTGGTACTTCGTTTTGTCCTGCCCTTCGGAATAGTGAAAGGACTTGAAGATCTCTATCGCATGGTCACCCACAATGGTGAGTAGAAGAGCTATCTTCTCCTATCCACCCTCTGGAAACTACTCTGCCCTGAATCCCCCCCAGCTGTAGGAGCGGGAAGGTTGACACCTGTTTACGAAGGAAGTCCCGCACCTGCAGATACCTTAATTAGGTTCCCCTCGCCAACACAAACTTCTCCTCCAGCCCCCTCATACTCGGTAAGCTCCCCTCTATAAACATATCCCCCATCCTCTCAATCCTTGCTCTCCGCCATATCCGGAACCCCCATCCATACTTCCCAGGGCGAACCGGTGATTATTACAGACTGGGGACCAGACTATTGCTCCCTCTGCTCAAACATTTCTCCTCCATTGCCCCCAGACTCTCAGGGCCGCCACCACCATGGGGCTGGTGGAGTACCGTGCTGGCGGGAACGGCAGAGGCGCAGTTACCAATGCCCCAGACTGGTGCCCTTGTACGAAGCCGCCTCCATATGCTCCCATGCCGACCCCTCTCCCACCACCCACTTCCTGATCATGGAAGCCTCCCAGTAATAGTTACTAAAATTTAGTGCCAGTCCGCCCTCTCCCCGACTCCGCTCATGCATTACCTTCCTTACTCGCGGAGTCTTACCCGCTCAAACAAAGCCAGTAATCACTTTGTTGACCTGTTTAAAAAAGGAATGCGGAATAAAGATGGGGAGACACTGAAATACAAACAGGAATCTCAGGAGGACCGTCATCTTCACCGTCTGCTCCCTCCCAGCCAGTGACAACGGAAGCGCGTCCCATCTCTGAACATCGTCTACTGTGGTCTACTAGTCAGGCCAGATTTAATTTATGCAGCCAGTCCCATTCCCGCGCCACTTGAATGCCTAGGTACCTAAAGCTTCCCCCGACTAATCTAAACGGCAGCTCCCCGAATCGCCTCTCCTGTCCCCTCGCCTGGACCGCAAACATCTCACTTTTCCCCATATTTTGCTTATACCCCTAAACCGGCCAAATTCCCCTCGAATCATCATGATTTCTTCCATCCCCTCTATTGGGTCCGATACATACAGTAGCAGGTCGTCTGCATAGAGCGAGACTCTGTGCTCCACCCCTCCCCCGGACCAGCCCCTTGAGGCTCTCAGAGCAATTGCCAACGGTTCTATAGCTAGCGCGAACAACAGTAGGGAGAGTGGATGCAATTTAGCATCCACATTCACAGGGATATCGGCCTGTAGGACCCACACAGCTCCGGGTGCTTGTCCCACTTCAGAATCAGCGAAATCGTGGCCTGTGACATCGTCGTGGACAGCAGCCCTCTTTCCCTTGCCTCATTGAACATCCTCACCAACACCAGCCCCAAAGTTCCAGAGAACATTTATAAAACTCCACTGGGTACCCGTCCGGCCCCGGGGCTTTACACGACTGCATGGCTTTCAGACCCTCCACTATCTCTTCCAACCTGATCGGGGCACTCAGTCCTTCGACCAGCTCCCCATTCATCGTTGGGATATGCAGCTCCTCCAAGAACTGCCTCATCCACTCCGGCCCCGCAGGGGGTTCCAACCTATACAGGCTACTGTAGAAATCCCTAAACGCCTTATTCACCCCTGCTGAATCTCCAAATAGGTTCCCATCTCCGTTATTTACTTTCCCTATCTCCCTGGCTGCCTCCCCCTTTCTAAGCTGCTGTGCAAGCATTCTGCTGGCCTTCTCTCCATGCTCATAGATTGCTCCCCTCGCCTTCTCAGCTGCCCAACCGCCCTGCCTCTGGTTAACAAGCTGAACTCCGCCTGTAGCCTCCACCGTTCCCTAAATGGCCCTGCCTCTGGGGTCTCCGCATACCTCCTATCAATCTGTCGTATCTCTTTTTGGTCCGTCTCTGCCCTATCCACCTTCTCCCTATCGAGATCAGCTCCCCTCTGATCACCGCCTTCAGTGCTTCCCAGACCAGCGCTGCTGAAATTTCCCCCATGTCGTTGACCTGTGGGTAGTTCTGAATACATTTCCTCAGCCGCTCGCACACCCCTTTGTCAGCCAAACGTTCCACATCTAACCTCCATTGCGGGCGCTGGTTACTGTCTTTACTAACCTGCAGGTCAACCCAGTGCGGGGCATGGTCCGAGATTGTGTTCGCCGAGTACCCTGTGTCCACCACCCCTGCCAGTAAGGTCCTGCTCAAAATAATTAAATTGATCCGGGAGTACACTTTATGCACGTGTGAGTCGAAGGCAAACTCCTTCACCCTCGTCTGCCCAAATCTCCATGGATCCACCCCCATCTGCTCCATGAACCCTTTTAGTTCCTTTGGCATTGCTGGCACCCTGCCCGTTTTTGAGCTTGACCAGTCCAAACCAGAGTCAATAACTGTGTTGAAGTCCCCTCCCATGACCAACCTGTGCGAGTCCAGGTCCGGTACCTTCCCCAGCATCCTCTTTATAAACTCCACATCATCCCAATTTGGCGCATACACATTCACTAATACCACCTGCACCTCCTCAAGTTTCCCACTGACCATAATGTACCGACATCCCACATCTGAAACTATTCTACCCGCCTCAAACACCACCCGCTTATTGATCAGGAGTCTAGTCCCAAGTGAAAAACCTGATTGACCCAGCCTTTCCTCAATCTAATCTGGTCAGTTACTCTAAGGTGTGTCTCCTGCAACATTACCACGTCCACCTTCAGTCCCCTAAGATGCGCGAACACATTTGCCCTCTTGACCAGCCCATTTAACCCTCAAACATTCCATGTGATCAGCCTAGTTGGGGGATCATTCCCCCCCCCCCCCATCACCGATCAGCCATCCCGTTTTTTGGGCCCGCCTCCAGTCCATGCTCCGCGCCTCTACCGGTCCGCCCCCAGGCAGCCTCCGCCCCCAACCTCCTATCTGTCCCTTAGCCCAAGTCCCTCTCTCGTCAGCAGAATATTTACCCCCCCGGAGCGGGGGTAAATAACAACACTCTGTAACTCAACCCCTTTAATAAACCAAACATATGCGCACCCCCCACTGCATGTCCGAGAGCTAGCCCGCCCAGCTATTTCCCCCCCTTCCCCCCCCCCGCTCATACAAACGTACTCCAACATCAAACAATCCCCACTCAATTGCCCGACAGAAAAACATCAAGATCTAACTAAACAAGCACACATCCATTCCCCCAACAATGCAAATTAAAACCTTAACTCACGCAGCTCCACCGCTGGTCCCAAATCAATGCAAAAGGCATTACAAACAGCTTCCACAAAACGAAAAATGAGAAACTTTTTTTAAAAGAACAGAAAAACTAAAACAAAAAAAAACAAGAATGTCGCAGCAAAGTTCAAAAGTTCTCAGTCCACCACCAGTCCTTTCCTTTTTAGCGAAGTCCAGGGAGTCCTCCGGCAAATAAAAGTGCTCTTCCAGTGAGTCCTCAGAGACCGGCCCTATACAACAGTCTGAACTTCATCTTTTTCTTAAAAAGGATCAACCTAATATGGTTGAAGCCTGCTCTTCTCCTGGCCACCTCTACCCTCAGGTCTTGGTTAAACCCACAGGATACTGTTGTCCCACTTACAGCTCTGCATCTGCTTGGCCCACTGTAGAATGCGCTCCTTATCCAAGTGCCTGTGGAATCTCACCACCATTGCCCTCGGCGGGGGTGTGTGTCTCCCATTTGCGGCTTCCTTGCGAGTGCTCTGTGAGGCTTGTCCACCTCCAAGGGCCGGGAGAGTGCCTCATCCCCCAGCAGCTTCTCAAACATGTCTGCAATATATGCCCCAGCGTCCGCGCCTTCGGACCCTTCCGGGAGCCCAACAATTCTCAAGTTCTGCTGGCGGGATCTATTCTCTAGGTCCTCCACCTTCTCCAGGGGCATCTTCTGCCGGTCCCTCAGCATCCCCACCTCCAACTCCACCTCAGTTTGATGTTCCTCCTGCTCAGCCAGCGCCTTCTCTACCTTCTGGATCGCCCGATCTTGGGCATCCAATCTAAGCTCCAGCCGCTCAATTCACTCTTTTATCGGGTCCAAGCAGTCCCGTTTCTGCTTAGCAAAGCCTTCCTAAAGAACTTGCATCAGCTGCAAGTTGACCGCTGGGTCGACAAACTAGAGATCTGGTCCTCCGCCATGCTGTCTCCTGCTGCAGCTTCAGCTCAAGCCTTCGCTGCTTTTCTGTTTCTGCCTTTACGCTCTCCATGCACTGATGTGGGAATTCAAGTCCGGTAGAAAATCGGGGGAAAAGGTCCAAAAGTCCGACCAGAGCGGGAGCCACCAAATGTGCGACTTACTCCTTCATGGCCCCCACCGGAAGTCCCTCTGTATAATTTTTAACAAGTGATTTTATTTTGGTCCTTTTCATTTGCTGTTTGGCTGCCTGTGGAAATTCTTTAACATAATTGGCTGCTTGGACAAAGGGCAGGATTCTCCGGCCGCACTTGCCCAGCGATTGGAAATTCCCGCCGAAGGTCAATGGACCTTTACAAGGTCCGCATCACGCCCATGGCAATCTTACGATGAATCCAGCCTAACGTTTCCGTTGTACAAATGATGTGGAAATATCTCAAATTTGTTGCATTTCCAACTTCACCAAACATGTTTACAAAGATCCGAGTCATTTATCTATACGTTTTGTGTGAGTTTAAAAATATCATGTGGAGTAGTACTTCTCAAACTTTGTTTTCTGAGTCCCTAACAACAGGATCCTTCGCGACCCATGCTGCCCAAACCTCGCAAGCCACCATTTTCACTTACCTTTAATGTGACAGGTGAGACTGCTTGATCCCCACAATCTCACTTGCTCTGTCATTTAATGTTACATTTCTGCCAAGGACTTCAGCTGATGATTTAAATTCTCACTGCATCCGTTGAAAAAAATCAAGAGGTTTGTCCTTGAACTCACTGTGCTCAGTATTCAAATGTCTTTGAAGTTTTGAGGGTTTTAAACTTTCATTTGCCAGTACTTCCCTGCACATAATACACATGGGCTTCACATCCTGATTGGCATTGGCACAATTAATAAAGCCATACCTTAAAAAATCATCCTTATGCTGTTATTTTCCTGATTTCAGTTTATTCTTAATGACCTGTTCACCAGAGGCCTGGAGCTCTGTAATGCTGTGGATTTTCCTGAGCAGCTCTCTCCAGCAGATCCTGGCCTATTTGTGTCTCTTTATTATGAAATGATCCGTTTTAAATTCTTCAGTCTTCTTACTTGCTTGCTGCTAACAAAATGGAGGCATCCCTCTTCAGCCCAGGGCATGTGACGTCAGGGTACGGGGCGCGTGACCTGCTCTCTTCCGCCACTCCAGGCAGGAAGACTCTATTGATTTTTGTTTTTAATCTGCTCCTGGGTCAGCGAGCTGATGTCAGGAGAAGGCAGTCTGCTCCACTGGGCTCCGGGCCTGCGCACTGCTGAGGGAGCATGTATTCGCAGGACGGTCGGCATTTTTAGAGCCGGTTGCAGCCGGCATTTTTAAAAGCCAGTCATGGCCGTTGGGCACTACGTCCTGCAATCGGGAACGCCGCGATCCTCCCCACACCCGCCCATGACCACGGGTCGTGACCCTGCGTTTGAAAATGACTGATGTGGAGGATGCACTGAATTTTCACTGCCCCTGTCCGAGGTTTGAAAATGTTACTTATATGCATTTTCGTTACACAACTCATAAAGAAATACATTTTTGTACATGAAATCACAGAAACTATCAAATCATTGTGTTTTATTCTTGCACTGGAAATGTAAATCGCGGTGTTTTGGAACTGAGACAACACTGAAAGCACTGGTTTCCAGTGATATGTTAAATGCATTCTGCTACTCTTTATGGTAAAACAAAGGAATATGAATGTTCAATTTTTTTACCACAACACTGCAGTTCCATCATTATAAAAATAACATTGTGCCATTCAATGATCATAGTGAGCAAATTTGGGAGATTAGAATGTTTTTCTATCTTCTGAGATTTACTGCATCCAGTTTCATTGCAAGGAATTTACAGATATATAATATATATATATTCAGCTGCATTTTGAAAATCTAATCTCCCTCCTGCTTGAGCCTTAACATTCTAAACACATGTGGTTAAAGCCTTAAGAAAGCATAGAAAGGGAAGAAAAACATTCAACCCACCAAACCCATTCTTTCCAACAACCAAATAAACCAGCTGTCATGAATCCTACCCAATTCATTTCACCTTCTTGAAGAAACAGATTTGCAAAGTTTCTCACTATCCCCACAAGATGAATCAATCAAAACTTCAGAATAATTATTAAACCGAAGTCGGATATTATTTGACGTCAAGCTGTGTTTGTGATGAATTCAATATACATCTGGAAAATTAACATCTGAAATTTGCCAAAATGTCCACACTTTTTCAGGGAGAATAGCATCTATACAGCCCCTTTCATGATTTAAATACTTCCCATAGCACTTTGGAGCCAGTGAAGTACTTTTAAGGTGTTGCTGTTGTAGTGTAGGAGGCTGATTGGCCACTCGTGACCAACTTCAAACCTTAGTACAAGCTAAAAATTAGTTTGAAATTGTAATCACAATGGGCATACATGCTGCATGTCTGAATCCAGCATATGTAAAACATAACTGCTCCTTTCACAGCTACTTCAACACTGCTGGGGTTGGTTCACATGCCAGCGCAACAGGTTTGCCTCTGCTTTACATTCAGGACAAAAGAAAATAGAATTCAAAATATACTCCACATATGCAAAATAACACATGTCCTTCCACACCTCGTACATTTACAAAATGTAAAAAATGGGTTTTGATGAACATGTTGTCATTTTACTTAACCTGTGTGATGTGATCAAGGTAAATAACTGGTACAAGCAGCTGAAATGGTAGGGGTAAAGGGAAAGGTTTTTTTTTCTATCAGCCAGGGATCTGATCCAAGTCCAATGAGTTGATTTCCTGAAACTAATCAGAACACAGCAATGTGTTTCCAATGTGAATGCTAACTTTACCATAAATGTCCTTTTGACAAAGCTGAAATGTTCACCTGTGGCCGTATTTCAAATACTAAATATCACACCTGCACTGCAGGTAGCAATATCACAACTATCTCATTCAGTTTCACGCCTTCAGTCTATGAATTCAATTTGTAGAACATACGAGATATATGCTGTTGCTCTATATAGCACATAAAATGGCAGCACACCAAGGAGCTGCTGATGATGGGGGGGGGAGGGGGGGGGGGGGTGATTGAGGCGAGATAAGCTTCTGAGAGTATTGAAACTCCAATTTTGTGTGAAACAAACCACACTGGGAGAGTAAACCTGTGCTATCTATCTGCTGTTTTATATTTACCCATGCCTTGTCTGTTTGCTAAAATATTTATTTGCAACAACTGTCTATTTGCTAATTCATTAGTCATTATAATTTTAAAGATGATAGTTTAGATAATATTTATGCCTTCCAAACCTTAAAACAATGTTGTGGCCTGCATGATTCGTAATTTACAATATTGTTTAACATCACTAAAGGAGTATAAAATTTTGTTTTTAACATAACAAGGCATAACACAACTTGAATTAAATGATGCCCAGTCATATTGCGGCACTTTTTAGCTGCCTCTGTCAATTAATTAAATATTTTAAAACTCCAGGTACTGTCTGTATTCAGTCGCATACAAATGACGAACAAATGTATTCCAAAATTGCATATAAGTTTCATTTTCCTCTTGGTTGTTATTATGACATGTGCCAGATTATTTATAAGTTTAGTTAGAAGCACTATTGGGGATGTATTGAATCTGAAAAGTCTGTATTTTCACAGTAACTTCATTGCAATGTTAATGTAAGCTTACTTATAACAATAATAAAGATTATTATCATTACTTTCTAAATTATGCTATTCAGATAAAACTCAATTCCAAGTTGTAAAACTCGATTCCAAGTTTTACAAACTTTTCATCAGAAATGGACTATCAGACTCTCCTAATAGACTGTTAAAGTTTTATGCAACTTACTGCACAGTTAAAAGGTCAGATGGGGGCAGCACGGTGGCGCAGGGTTAGCCCTGTTGTCTCACGGCACCAAGGCCCCAGGTTCAATCCCGGCTCTGGGTCACTGTCCGTGTGGAGTTTGCACATTCTCCCCGTGTTTGGGTGGGTTTCGTCCCCACAACACAAAGATGTGCAAGGTAGGTGGATTGGCCACACTAAATTGCCCCTTAATTGGAAAAAAATGAATTGGGTACTCTAAATTTATTTTTAAAATGTCAGATGTGATAAATATCATAACTAATTTATTAATTATATAATTTTCTGATATTTCTAATACTTTGGATTACACTAATGGATTATGACCATTGCTGTATGTCTGGTAAATGGCTACATGCAGCACTTGTAGGTTATGACAAATATTGGCAATCTATTAATATTCTTGCCATGGTGAGCAACATCACTCTTTGAGGAGTCACTGCATAGTCAAATGCTACCAGTAAAAATACATCTCAAACAGTAATAAAACCAACATACTGAACAAAGCACGAAACCTACATGAGGGAACAAATTCAACACTGTAATTTGTGACTCTTTTAAAATGCTCTTACTATCCTCTCACAATTTATGATGTCACCGTATTAGACTACAGCTTTATATCATTCACAGCTAAATATCCCTTATTCCCAATATGGACTTTATTCTTGTTTCAGCTGTGCTAAAATTCTGTGAGGTAGTTTTTATAGCTTTGAGGTGATGTTTTTAATAAGTGAAATTTAACAGATGTATAATTATTTTTTTTTAACATTAATCTCAGGTGCCAATTATTGTGCCCTGTCACAGAGTGATCTGCAGCAATGGACAGATTGGTAATTATATGGGAGGAAGAGGAAATCACCTCAAACAATGGCTACTGACACATGAGAAGCTTCTGAAAGAGAGCCGAAACACATCTCAGGGACCTTGTCCAATCCTGCCACACAGCTAGAATGTACGCCAACAATATTCAGAATAAAACAAGCTCTTAACACATCCACTATTATTTAGGGAATTTGTAAATATTTGAGTGACTTAAAAAGATAAAAGAAACTTGAGAGTCAGATGCGTGGTGGCACCACTACTATATTAAAAAGCCTGGATCTATCCTGAGGGACGGCAGCCTTTCTTGTTTTTACATTTTACAGAATGAGTGCAGAGATCTGTGCATGTTGTGTATTTATGTTGTTCCCATCTACAGGCTTTTTTGTTCTATTTTTAATGCCTATTAAAGCAAGGATAAGGGAGTGGGAGGGGCATGGCAAATGTTAGGTGCAACTGCCCCTCTAAGGAAGCATCTGGCTCAGAGAGAGGACAGCTGACAGTCTGGAGCCTGCGTGTTACTGGGAGCAAACTGAAATCCTGATGCTTCAGCTCACACCTATTTATTCCTGCACAGCATTGTATTTGTCCAGCGTGGAAAACTGTACCTCAACCAAATGAGTGTCCTGTCCTCTTTGATGTCTGAGCTACTGAAATAATATTTTTCATAAACACTTTTCGCAAAAAATGGTCACGAAAACATTGAAAGGGAAACAGTTTTTTTGCTTGATGCCAATTTTAAAAAGTTTGTCACAGCTTTAATCATTACAACAGTTTTTTTTTCCAATTTGAAATGTACATTTGAAGTCTCATGGGAAAGCTGCAACTTCTGCATTGTGTTTGTGTGCTTTTAGTAGTGGAATCCTTTTGCAGCAATTGAAGAGACTGTTAAAAGTTTATCTTGAGTTGTGTATTTCTTGGAAACTACATGTGATCTGATTATTGAATTTTGGCACAGAAACAGGCTGCTTGAAGCTGAAGAAAAGCAAAGATTGTATATGTTTAATGAACAGGAATAAAAATTACTTCAATTATATTCATGGTATATTTTCACTGATTTTCTGGGGACCCACTGAATCACAGACCAAAACCATATTCTTGGTTAGTAATGTTTTTGGCGCCTGCACTCTTTCATTCATGGATTCAGGTTAATAATTTGTGTGTTTTAGTTTACAGTTGTCCTATAGGTTCTTTTCCCATGGAAATTATTTTATTGGTTAGATGATTAGATTGCAGAGAGGGAGCTCTCACTGGTGTAGACGTTGTTTGACTAGCGACAGTTATCCTGCCCGGGGGAAGATGCGTTTTCCTGCCCTTTCATGCTCCCATTTGTTCTCAGTGTTAGTCAACATGAGCACATGCAAGGATGTGATAATTAGTTTATTCTGAATGCATTAAAAAGGGAATTTTTTTTTAAAATGCACACAACTGGACAGTGTTACTTGGGGGAAAAAATTTGTGTTGCATAATCACAAATTGTGGCAAATGTGATTAATCGAAGAATATCAGGGACAGGTCGCAAGCTGCCACACTTTCGCAAACAAGTACCTCTTCCTTAAGAACTTTAAAGTTGCAGTGAAGATATAAGGGGACAGATAAATTATATACTACATTGGGACTGCCACACAATTGATACAATAGGATTTCAGGTTGTTACACAGATCAAACATGATAGCCTTTAAATCATATCAGAACAAGATACCTATGCTATAATACCGCATGTGGGAACACATATGTGGGATAGAAAATGCTTCCTGTCTTTTCAAGAGCATGACTTTCCACTTTTTCATGTAACATGCAAGGTTATACATTTATCAGATATTCAGTTTGCTGTTTCTCTTGTAATGGTGTGCAGGCTTAATAACCAAGTTTGTTTTAAGAGGACTGGATTATATAAATACATAGGACACAAGAGAATGAATAGCCAATTGAAATAACTACATAATGTAGTATACATGTGTTTTCTCACAAACACCATCATCAGTCAAAGAATGAAAAATCAAGTGTCTCTGAGTAAATCATTGTAAGTCATCTATTTACACTCTGAAAACATTGTGTGTTGTATTTTAAGGATGTTGAATGTGTAATCAATGACTTGGAGTGACTTGTCCTTATATTACTGTTTTACAAGGTTTTTTTTAGCTCCGCATTATTCTGTGCGTAAAAATCATAAAAATAGATATCTTCAATTTCCTCATTTGTAACGTGGCCTACTTGATATTGATATTTCAGTGGGATTCATTTAAGGTCTTCCTTCAATAATAAATGAAAGATAATTCATTAAAATAGTTTCTATAAATAAAAGATATATCTGACTCTGAAAAATGTAATTTGCTTTCCAGTCTTGACAGTGCGTCTTCTCCCAGTTCATCCAAATTGTGGTTCACACATGTTAATAATGGTTCCCTGAGCATCGTTTTACCAATAGAGGGCAGTAGAGTTTAGTGGAATTATATTACAAACCAGACTACACTCACAAGAGCAGCCACTCTCAATTATTTCTGTTTTAACCTACAACTAGAACGCAGAGTAGCTCAGCAGAAATTTATACACTGATTTATGTTGCATGTTTTCAGACAAATTGCGTCACAAACTCATTTCTTCATACGCACTCACTTGTTTTGACTGTGGTTGCGCTTAATGCTGAGCAACCTGCCGCAGTCAGGCAGCAAGATAAAGAATGGCCCTTCTTTACCTACTGATTTCTGATATTGCTAATGATGCCCAGGCTGCAGACTGGAGTGAACATTAATGAAGGGTGCTGTGACACCAGAACCTCTAGGGGTTTTAGTTAAAAAGAGAGGCGAATGTGTACTGCCACTTAGGTGTACTTCCAGCCTGCCCTCTTCAACCATTATTGCTGATTTCACCTTGTGATTTTTTTTTAATGCTGAACATTATTCGGCATGATCTTCCACGATGAAATACTTGACTCTTGTGTGAAGCTGCAAAGTGGTGGAGGAGCTAATGGTGATGTTGTTAGTCCAATTGTTGAAAGAAAGAAATGTCCTTCAGCCTTGGAATTGGGTTCCAGTGACCTATCAGATTTCCTCCCCTTCAGTCTTCCAGTGCTTTGAACTGCTGACATTGAGACACTGTGCAGTCAGGCACGACAGCTGTTTCTGCATCATCTAATACCAACACATGCTGTTTTAGACCATTTTGAGAAGGAAAGATAATGAAAGATTCAAAAATAATATTTGTTTTGGCATAGTTATCTTTATAATAAAATAGATGCCCTTGACCACGGAAAAACTGGATTTTGAGATAGGGTTAAGTTTGTTGACAGACGACGTGTTGAGGTTTAAAAAGATCTGAGCATTTTTTTTTATTTTAAGCTGCTCCACAGATCCAACTAAAGGGTGGCTGTGCACTTTGCCAGTGCGAAAAATATCAACGCACTTTGTAACAGAGCATATTAATGATGTACATTGCCAAGTGTATTATGTAGAATTATAATACTGTCTTAATTTAGGTAATTCTAACACTGCTCACATCCTGCAGAATCGTCAATGGAAGCATTAAGTGGGAATGAGCAAGTCAAGTAAATCAACGCAGGTGGATTTTGTAACTCACTTCAGCACCCACACCTCCCGCCCCACCACCACCCCATTTCCACCTGACCAGAGAGGAACAGTAACAGTCGGCTCTGAGATACCTTTTTAGATACCTTTTGAGGGCAGCACGGTAGCACAGTGGTTAGCACAGATGCTTCACAGCTCCAGGGTCCCAGGTTTGATTCCCGGCTTGGGTCACTGTTGGTGCGGACTCACGTTCTCCCTGTGTGTGCATGGGTTTCCTCCGGTTGCTCCGGTTTCTGCCCACAGTCCAAAGATGTACAAGTTAGGTGGATTGGCCATGATACATTGCCCTTAGTGTCCAAAAAGGTTAGGTGGGGTTACTGAATTACGGGGATAGGGTGGAGACGTGGGCTTATGTGGGGTGCTCTTTCCAAGAGCCAGTGCAGACTTGATGGGCCAAATGGCCTCCTTCTGCACTGTAAATTCTGAGAGATCTAGGAAGCATGTGGCCAAAGTCCAAAGTGTGCAGGCTGGAAGTCCGCAAAAGGAAGAAAACCATATTGAAAAATCATTATAATCCCCCAGAAAAAAAGTTTTTCTGCTTTACCAATATTTACATTAAGTTAGTTACTCTTGATGTGTGTGGTATTGCTTTATGTGTGAAATGGGTTTTTACACCTACCAGGCCAGTGATGAGAAAGTAATTTTGTGACAACAACTTATTATGTGGTGCACTTTCAGGACTATTGCAAAGCAACCAAAAGTAAAAATTCTTCCCTGCAATGTGTTCAAATTATGTTTAAATATTCAATTGCAACTGAATCATTGAACCCAAAAGTAGCATTTAAATGTTTGCTATTTGAATAAATTTGATTGCAGTGAAAATATAGGTCAATGAATAAGGGCGCGATGATGATGTGATGTCTGCGATTATTCTGACTGCATCAACTTTGAGAGAAAAAAAACACATACTTTTCTAAATTGTTATTTCGAAGCTTAAATGTTGTTGCATATTTTCATTTCCTTCAGAGTCTGCTAAGTGTTTCGTCAGAACAGCTCCTGGTCTGTATGAAACTGTAGAGGTGGCAGTAAAATACTTAGGTTGAGGCCAAGTAGTGGAGAAATTGCAGGTACTGATGTGTCTTTAAGTGACTGAGGGCAGTAGTCCAAAGTCTTCTGGACCAAGTGGCACCAGCTGCAGACAGATGGAGCATGTCTGGGCTCCATCACCCTCAGGTCTGCACCAGACAAGAATCTATATATTAGGGTGGGAGAATGGATAAGAAAGTAAGAAATGGCCACTGTGCTAGAAGGTGAAAATTGAAATGCATGTGGCATGCTGACATTTGAAATGATTTACGAGTGGCTATTATTAATTAAACTTTAAAGTTTACATGTGATGTAATATAATTTAAAAGATGTAGAGGGAAAAATCATATGTAAACGATAATTAAGATCAATCGCATAAGTTCTATAAAAGCGATCTCAGCCAAAGTATTTACAAAGTGTTCTGTTTTCTTTCTTTTAAAAAAACACTCACTTTCCTATCATAGTTGATTTCACCGATGTTTATTTCGATCCCTGAATTTTAAAAAACAGTGCCTCGAACCAATTTTCTTCTTTCCCCCTGTACATTGTTAAACCACTTATATTTGTATTTAAAAAAATCATCTTTAAGCCTGCATTTTAAATGTTATTCCAGAAATTATTAATCACACAGCAATCAATTTACGTTTACATTTTCTAACTGTGTGTTTCCAATGCTCTGTTTTGCTGTCTATCACTTGCTGCTATTTTCACAATCCTTATCTGATATTTTACAGAAGTAAAATTAAGAATTATTATGCATTCAGGTGAAAGTCTTAATAATTGTTCTTCTGCCGAACTGCAGATGCTACAATGTATTGTGCTGATATAAGTGAACACCAGTAACAAAGAAGCTCGAAGCTTAATCACAGTAAGATCTACTATTACTATTAATTCACTAATATAATCAACTTGAAAATGATTTTCTACTACCTGTTTCCAAATTCTGATGTTTATTAGTGAGTAGTAAATAGAATTTTAACTCAACGTAAGAAATAGAAGGAGTAGGTCACATGGCTCCTTGAGGCTGGTCTGTCATTCAGTAAGACCTGTCCTTGGCCTTTATCCCAATTTCCTGCCTGTCCACATAAACGTTGGCTGGGATTTTCCACCAGCAGTGGGCATCGTCATGGGCGGGACGGGGAAATTTGGAGAGTGGCCAAACATCAAATGACTTTACGAATCTGTCTGTCTTGGCCTTGAATATGGGTGTCCATAGACCATAGAATTTACAGTGGAGAAGGAAGCCATTCGGCCCATCGAGTCTGCACCGGCTCTTGGAAAGAGCACCCTATCCAAGTCCACACCTCCACCCTATCCCCATAACCCAGTAACCCCACCCAACACTCAGGACACTTTTGGACACTAAGGGCAATTTAGCACGGCCAATCCACCTAACCTGCACATCTTTGGACTGTGGGAGGAAACCCACACAGACACAGGGAGAATGTGCAAACTCCACACAGACAGTGACCTGGGACCCTGGAGCTGTGAAGCAATTGCGCTAACCACTATGCTACCATGTCCATTTAATTGGAAACTATGACCACTGGTCCTAAATTCACTGAGAAGGGGAAACATCCTATCAGCACCTGACGTCCCCTCAAAATACTATCTACCTCTGTAGAATTGCTCCTTATTCTTCTAAATGCCAATGAGTGTAGAGGCCAACCTTCTCGGCTCAAACTTTCCTCATAAGAAAATGCCTTGATCGCTGGAATCAACCTATTGAACCTTCTAATATAAATATGCCGTTCCTTAAACAAGGCCAAAACTGTATGCAGTTATCTCAGAAGCTTTTCGCAGGAAAAAAAATGTTACAACCTGATCATGTCTACACTGACCATGAATTATGGCCTCCCCATATTGATTTTTAAAAATAGCAATGCATTGCCTATTTACTTAATATCCTCCAATTGCTATCTGTGTGATAAGTGATGTGTCTTCTGGCCAGGAAAGTAATACCTAACTAAAATTAATCTAACTTCAGGTGATTATTATTTAATGACTTGGATTATCGAAAAAAGACACACGTTTGTTTGGTTCTGAAGCTTCTGTTAGTCAGACAAACCACGATCATAAATCACAAACACCTGGGTTCTTCATGCATGTAAAATAACTCCTATAAGTTCCTGTTTATATATGATCATGATACATACATTTATTTTGAGAGGCGAGTTTTGAAAACAAAATGGGGTAAATCTTCAACCTATTGAACATGAAGATCTTTGTGGATGCAAAATAAACACAATTCCCAAAGGTATTTGTTTTTATTCCAATCAGATTAACGTGATTAATATGGCAAGACTGCAGTCACTTTAGAATTTTGTTCATGTATGATTATGATCACAGTTCTGTCTTTTGATTCATCCTCCCAGGACTAGGGAATAATGCCGTGAAAACTGCTGTATTCCAAGTTGGATGTGTGGAAATGAAGCAGAGAGAGGGGGTGTGCTTCTTTCCATTCTCCCACCCATGAGCTTAGGTGTCCAGTTGATTGCAAGCTGTTCTTGCTGGCCTTACCACAATTCATTGAGTTGCACTGGAAAGTGCATGTGTGCGGTTGGTTGTGATCCCTTGTAGAGGCTGAGGTGCCTCAGGACCAAAACACTGTAGCTATGCTGGAGACTCGCTTGCCAGTGCCATCCAGCACTGATCTCTCCGCTGTTACCCCAGCTCACCGTCCAACCTCAGAATGGGAAATCCCTGTTTCTGCATATTGCCATCAGGGGGCCGAGCCATAGCACGAGTGGCTCAACTGCTTAAAAGGCAAACTCTTGTAATTGACAAGGATCCAGTGAAACCAGGACACCAGCACTTTCCTGCTGAGTCTGCTGGCACCTCACCAGAGTTAGTGCAGGAGACAAGAGGAACAGCTGAGGTAACCCAAGAATTTCTTACTGCAAAGGTACTCATGTAAAATAATGATTTGGTTGAGATATCAAAGTGTCCTGAATACCTATCTGTGCCAGAGCACAAGTCAGCACTTTTAGGATGAAAAATTGGGAAGGGAGGGCATGAACAATCATTTTTTTTTTAATGGGTGTTGAAACCTTTAATATCATATACATCTATATGCAAGCACTTTCTCACAAATGGTCAATTTTCAAACGTTGCCAAGATATTCTGTATGTCTTCGTTTGAGTATTCTAAACTCAAGTCAAGCGTATTCAAAGAAAAATGTTGCATGCCAGAAAGCAGAAATTATGATAAAATGGATTCAGATTTCCCACCAGGCAATTGACTTGCAGTTTAATGCCCAACAAAGTCATGTAAAAATAGCAAACCTTACTGTGAAATCAGCAAAGATTTTGAGGCCTCTTGAATGAAAAAATAACAAATAATTCTAATGCAAGGCTGCATATTTTCTGTAGCCACCTGTTAAACCTCTGAACAGAATAGAGTGAGTCGCTCCCAGAGGACTTGGCAGAAAAATTATTTATAGGATGAAATTTTCCGAGACTCTGCTTTCAGCATCGGGCCTTCCAGGCAACAGATGGGTTTCGGAAAACCAGGCCCATGGCCATGTGTATCCAATTAACAGCACACCCAATTTCCCAACAGATGATTTTGGCTACAAAAAGAAGATTGCGCTACCTGCATGCATCAGACTCATTTACATTAAATATTTGTTCTCATTGTAACAATGCTGAAATTCCTGACTGTCACAACCCTAACGTGTAAATAGGGTTTGAATTCAACTAATGTTATGGTGACGTCTGGGCACTAAACTATCACTGTGCATGTCATGGCCACTATCCAAGTGGCAGTCAAAGTTCCTTCTTGTTGTAGTAGTCCACAGTATACGCAATGTTGGAAGCAGCAGAAACACTGCAAGGGGACAGCTCTTCGGAAACCAAGGCTAAGCCTAAGAACCTGCTCTTCCAGATCAGTTCCCTCTCCCTCTTCCTATGAGAAAAAGATGCCTTGCAGCTTGACATATTGAAACAGTGCCGAAAAAAAGGTCATCAACCTGAAACATAAACTCTGCTTCTATCTCTGCAGATGCTGTGTGACCTGCTGAGTATTTCCAGCATTTTCTGTTTTTATTCCAAAGCACAGTATTGGGTGAAATGCTTCAAATGGTATCTCCCAGTGTGCACTAGAGTTCTTCATTTAAGTTTGTCATGATGACTCGAAATGTAATTGTGCAGAGGTGAGGCAAACTTCTCATCACCATCTTCTGCTATATCAGCCTCAGCTGTAACCAGGTAGAAGGGTTTTAGGTAACTGTATTGACTTGGTTGGCAACCACACTCCATGCAGTTTGCCATTGTGATTTTACTAGATGGTGGTTTCCAGCACGAACTAGGTTCACTTGCTGCAGCGGGACCCTTGCATTCTTAGCATTAAAGGGAGCCATGTTGCCCATGTGACTCTACCTTAATACTATGACTGGTTTCTTCACTTTCCTAGCACTGCCATAGGTTCCTTTTTTAGGTTAGTGATCCCGCTTTGAAAGCTGCCGCGTTGCCAGATTTTCTGATCTTCAGCTTTCCATGCAAGTTCCTCTCTTGCCTGCAGTCTATTCAAGTTAGGGAGAAGGATTGTCCCATTGGTAATTTGGGCCCTATCTACCTTCTGCACTGCCAGTTCCCAATGGGCAGCTAAATACTGCTAGTCCCATTGATAGAAATCAGGGCTATAGGATAGATTCTTCAGTGTGACCAAAGTAGATAGCTGACACGATTTGAATACTAGCTTACGTTGTTTTCAATTGTGAAGCATGTATTTTTTATACATTACTGACTCGAATCCAGCAGAATAGCGAGTGAAAGGTTTCTCCATTTAAAGTTTTTGTTCCTTTGGCACGTAGAATTAAACCGGGAAAACTTTCCGGCAAAACTCTTAATTTCCAGATATAAATGACTGCAAACAATTTCAGTTGTATAAACTAGCATATAATTTTAGTCCAGAGCCAAATCTAAAATCTATGATTGCTTCATAACACATTAAACAGTACTTAGTTTTAAAAGTGTATTTGTGCAGCAGTCTGTTAGACTAATAATGTTATATGGAATATGGCAGTGTCAAAACCATCTTAAGCTCTTCTCCAGCTACGCCTTAATGCATTTCTGCAATTGTTAATGGCCTGCCCTAGAGAACATGTATTAAGGTAAAAATATTAGAAGCTTCTAATTCAAAATAAATCTACTTAGATGACCTTTCTTCAGTTATAATGTAGTTTATATTTTAAAAGAAGATGCATTGAGCTGTAGTATTATTTTTCTTTAAATTATGTTTAACAATAGTAAAGATAAAAGGGAGCAACATTGGGACTGAATTCAGTGTATGGTTTTAACCATGGTGGATTATTAAAACTCATTTTAAAACCGCTTTTAATGTTAAGTACAATATACATAAGTTAATGTCACACTCATTAAAGCAGGATGATGATATAAGCATTCAACTGATGTGCCAACAGTTGCCTTCCAGGCAAGAATGAAAGTAGATATAATAGACGGTGAGCACTTACTATCATTGTAGAAAGTGTTTGTACAACAATTGATCACTGAAAGCAATTACCTTGCAATCATTACTTTTTTTTTAAAAATTGCTTCAATTTATCAAGCAATTATTAAATTTTTCAAAATTGTTCACCCTTGATCTGAACTTGCAGCAATAGTAATAGTGTAATCCCTATATAATATCTTGTGGTAGATGAGGATTTTTATGTTTGAAATGAAACTGAATGTGCTATAACATTTCCCTGTGATGGTGGATATGAAAACCATTAATAATCTATGGTTTTCTTTCACTGTCATCTGATACATAAATTTTAAGAAATCATGAACAAATTAGATGTTTCTGAAGCCCAATTACTACTGCAGCTATCCCACAGAACAATATACAGTATTTCTATTTTTAAAAAGTAAAAAACCTGAAACTTATTAAAGATCGAAACATCTATTTACGTGTTCTGCTGGAATTTGCCAGGGTAACTTTGTTGTCACTTTTAAGCTGTAAACATTTATTAGTTCACTGGTTACTACCTACTGAGGATTGTGTTTCTATGACACAAACCTGTCTTCTCATCCTGTTCACATTAATTGTGTACTTAATCTTGTTCAATTAAGCATGTTCTTTTTTTAATTTAATTTTAATATAATGTGTTATAGTCACACTGGCTATGGAGTAGTAGCATTGTTTTTCAGAAGCTGCTTTGTTTAATCTCAGTGAGGTCAAACATCTAATTGTCTGTTTCTCAATTACAAATTCTTTCAACATTTCACTTTGTTAATAGATATATTTTATTTGTTCAACAATAGTAGTCCAGTTTCTTTAATGTGAAAGCGGCCCTGCTTCTTCATCTCATACAAGTATACAATAAAAGGGTTTTATTAAATTTTCACATTAGACAAACATATTTTTGAAGAAGCAACAGATAAATTTCACACGTAGTTTGCTTGGAGACAGCCAAATCTTATAAAAGCCAGAGATACCGCTGGGGCAGTACTTAAGTGGCTAATCCACATGACCTCTGACCTTCACCGTGTCATGTGACTATAGATTTTCAATACTCCTAGGATCTGTGTCACCCATAACATATTTTGCACCACATTTAGAACTTCTATCGGAAGACTTGTGCATTGAAACAAATATCAGGAAAATACGAGACTGGGTTATGTATTCATTTTTTGGACGGTGGATGTTCTCTGATGAGAAATTGACAAAATGTACAAGCTGGTATAAATTTAAAGAGGTGCTCTACTTTATACTATATGGCACAATAAAAGAAGTGGATGTAATTCATATTGGTACCGTTTTTAGATGATAATATGGCGTCATTTGCACTTGGCATACTTAGTCTATAAATTTAAACACAAAAATAAAATCTCCCTGCATATCTTAAAATAACTATCCTAAATTGTTTGATGAATGTTTCATTAAAACAAGAGTTGAACTGCATAATTTAATATTCACGATCCTCAAATGAAAAGGCCCATATGAAAGAGAAAGGCAAGGCAGTGATCAGCCTCTTCTGCGGTGCTGGGGTAATGCCAAAGATAATCCACTTCCAGTTTAGCTGACATAAATTAACACTATCAACAGGCTAACTATTGCCTCTCGCTCTCATGCACCCATAATAGGCAAGTACCAGCAGGCTTAGTGGAAGGGGTAAGGCCAGTCTGGAAAAGAAGATTGTAAATCTTGGCAGACTTAAGATCACCCATGCTTTGGTCTCTCTTCTAATTAATTTAATTAAAGTTGAGTTGACCAACCTGCACATTAACACATATTCATGTCTTGGTTCAACCATATACAGAATTGGTGCCAGTTTATGTGTTACTTACTCATGTTTTGTCTTGGGTCACAATTCTAAGCAGTGGGTGCCACTCTTCAGAATGCTCTAAAGTGCTCCACTGAATTCTGTGATGTGATTCTGCCTCAATAATTCCTTTTATTGTGAGCTTGTAATTGACCCATATCTATTTCATAGGACACCTTTTTTTGAGGGCTGTAAATGTAATACTGTGGAACTCAAACCTTATGTTAGCATGGTCAGTTATCAATTTGTGATCAGATGTTTCCTCTCAGGGATACAAAATAAAACCGTAAGTATGTATAGCTTGAGCAGATCTCTTCATGGAAGAGTTTTGCCTATCAAATAAATTCTGCTGAATTTTCTTATTGGAAGACGAAAGACACGCAGTGGAAACACCAGTGAATTTGAGCTCTGTTTCTATCCCACAACTGGACAGACTGTGAACAGAGGCATAAAGACAAATGAAATAGTCTGCCTGCCAAAGGTTATGGGTGAAAAGGAGTATTATGCATTTATTGCGCAACTACTGTAACGACTTCTTAATATATCTGCTGTACGAGAGGACAGTGATTAGCAGATTGCTTGGTCACGTTTGGGATCTGAATTTGCACATCAGCCAAACTGAACAGATAACAATTTCTTCACCTTTGACTAGCTAAAAAGGATCCTGTGCAAAATGACTTAGAATCATCAAATGGTCACATTTAGTCCATTGTGCCTGTGGCAACTCTTTGTAAGGGCAGCTAACCCCACGCCCCTGTTTTTTCACTGTCATCCTGCAAGTGCCTTCTCTTCAGATACATATCCAATTTCCTTTTGAAAGCAACAATAACCGGGCCACCACACTTTCAGGCAGTGCATTCCAAATCCTAGCTACATGCTGCTTAAAAAATGTTTTCCCTCATGTTATCGTTGGTGTTTTTGCCATTCACCTTTAATCGACTTCCTCTGGTTCTCGATCTTCCACCAGAGAGAACAGTTCTTTTATTTGGAGAGGCTGCTCTCTTTAGTCTGTCTACGTAACTGAAGTCCCTCATCCCTGGAACTGTTCGTAAGATACAGGAGCAAAATTAGGCTATTCGGCCCATCAAGTCTGCTCTGCTGTTCAATCATGGTTTATCTCATCCTGGCCTCAACTCCACCGTCCTCCTGTTCTCCATAACCCTTAAACCCCATTACCAATTAAATCCTTGCAACTCTTTTCTGCAGCCTCTGTAAAACCTTCATATCCTTCCTAAAGTGTGGTGAGCAGAATTGTCACAACACTCCAGGTGAGTCCACAGTGTTTTCTGAAGGTTCACCATAACTTCCTTGCTTCTGTTTTTGTAGTCTGCCTCTATTTACAAAGCCCAGGATCCCATTTGCCTTATTAATTTCTTTCTCAACCTGCCACTTTCAATGATTTTCACACATATAATCCCATGTCTTTCTGCTTCTGCACCCATTTAGAACTGTATCCTATACTTACTGCTGCCTCTCCTCATTCCTTCTGACAAAATGTATCAGGTCACACTTCTCCGCATTAAATTTCATCAGCCAAATGTATGCCCATTTCACCAGCTTGTTTTTCGTCTTGATGTCTGTCACTGTCCTCTTCACAGTTCATAATACTTCCAAATTTTGTATCATCGGCAAATTTTGAAATTGTGCCCTGCAAACCCAAATCTAGGTCCCTTAATTGGATCAAGAAGAGCAGTGACCCTAATATCAACCTTTGGGGAACCCCACTATAAACCTCCAGTCTGAAAAGATGTACACCACTACACCATGCAGCCAAATCATATCCATGCTGTCATTGTCCCTTTTATTCCATTGATTCCAACTTTTTTAACAAGCGTGTTATCAAATACCTTTTGGAAGTCCAGGCCAACCGCATGATACTCGTCAACCCTGCCTGTTAACTCAGCAAATAACAGAATCAACTTTATTAAGCAAAATGCACCTTTAAAAAATCCATGCCAGATTTCCTTAACTAATCTTTAATTGTCCAAGTAACTGTCAGTTTTGTTCCAGGTTATCATTTCTAAAAACTTTTCCACCACCAAGGTTAAACGGATTGACTTGCAGTTGCTGAGTCTATTCTTAAAACATTTTTTGAACAAGGGACGAGCATTTGCAATTTCTCCACTCCTCTGGCACCACACCCGTATCCAAGAAGGATTTGAAGATTATGGCCAGTGCCTCTACATTTTCCAACCTTACTTCCCGTAGTATCCTTGGGTACATCAGATCTGGTCTGGAGACTTATCAACTTTAAGTACAGCCAGCTAATCTAATATCTTTTTGTCCATTTTTAGCTCATCCAGTATTTCAACTACCTTGGGCTGGATTCTCCATCGGCGGGATCCTCTGTTTTGCCAGCAGTGCACACACGCCCACTAATATCCCTACGGCATGGGGGTGCCCACAATGGGAAACCCCATTGGCCAGCTGATGTGACTGAGGATCCTGATGCCGGTGGGAACACACCACACCAGTAAACGGGTGTGGCAGGATAGAGAATCCCACCCCTCGTCTTTCACTATGACATTTGTAGCATCTTTTACCTTGGTAAAGATATATGCAAAGTATTCATTTACTATCTCAGCCATGCTCCTGTTTTCCATGTTTATAATCGCCTTTTAGTCCCTAATTGACCACAGTCCTCCTTTTACCCCACTTCTACTTTTCTGTTTCTTCTCACTAGGCTAAATCGCTGGCTTTTAAAGCAGACCAAGCAGGCCAGCAGCACGGTTCGATTCCCGTACCAGCCTCCCCGGACAGGCGCCGGAATGTGGCGACTAGGGGCTTTTCACAGTACCTTCATTGAAGCCTACTTGTGACAATAAGCGATTTTCATTTTTCATTTCATTTCATACTTGCTATTTGCCTCCCCAGTTTTGACTTCCATTCTGAATTTACTATATTCAGCTTGTTCCCAACTGTGTCACCAATTTGACATCTGTTAGACTTTGGGACCGTCATTGCCGTTATCCTAGCGAGCAATAGCCCATTGCACAAAACTTCATGCAATTTGATACAAATTGACAGTTTCAGAGAGACCATCTTAATGTTTTGTATAGGGAGGACATACAACAGAATAATGGCCGGGATTCTCCCCTACCCGGCGGGGCGGGAGGTCCAGGCGGGATTGAATGGCATGAACCACTCTTGCGGCAGGCCGCCCAAAGGTGTGGATTTCTCTGCACCTTTAGGGGCCAAGCCCTAACCTTGAGCGGCTAGGCCTGCGCCGGAGTGGTTGGCGCCCCGCCGGCCGGCAGGAAAGGCCTTTGGCGCCACGCCAGCTGGGGCCAAAGGAACTTCGCCGGCCGGCGGAAGTCCTTCCATGCGCCGGAGCGTCAGCGGCTGCTGACGTCATCCCCGTGCAGGCGCAGGGGAGGGGTCACTTCCGCGTCCGCCATCGTGAAGGCTATGGCAAACGCGGAAGGAAAAGAGTGACCCCACGGCACAGGCCCGCCCACCGATTGGTGGGCGCCGATCGCGGGCCAGGCCACCGTGGGGCCCCCCCATGGCCAGATAGCCCCGCCGCATGACAGCAGCGGGACTCCAGCGAGCTGGAGAATCGCCAGGGAGGGGGGGGGGTGGCCGCCGACAGGGGAGGCGTGATTCCCGCCCCCGCCTGATCTCTGGTGCCGGAGACTTCGGGAGACGGCGGGGGCGGAATCATGCCGGCCCCCCGGCAATTCTCCGACCTGGTGGGGGGTCGGAGAATCCCGCTCAATATTTCTGCCCTTCCAGATGTTGCACAAATTGAAAATTGCTCTTTTACTTCAGAAAGAGGGGTGTGATCTAATGTCTTCGTGAGATTTACAACACTCGTTACACCTCACGGGATCAATGGAGATGCCGCGAGGTGTAATCATTTGGAAATCGCACTCAAATGGGCGGGATCCAGGTTTGCACAATTAAGTATGCAGTTAAGCTGACTTATGTATGTTCTCAGCAGAGTTACCCAAGGCACGAGACCTAACAGTCATGGCCTCGCCTCGGAGACCTCAAGCAGGCGCCATTTAGCACTGGTTTCCACATGTGGTGAATGTAACTTAGTAATTCACACTGTATTTACCAATACCACGGTAAGCGCAGTAGCGTTATCCGACCACTAGGGGGAGGAGCTCTGGGAATGCTCAGGAGTTTATACAGGGCTCCACCCTTGGCTCCCTCCCCCTGGACTGCTGTATAAATACCCTTGTCCAGAGCCAGCCTGCAGTTCATCGAGTGTTCAACAGGTAACAGGCTGGCTCTGTAGTAAGTAGATTAAAACTACTGTTCATATCTTAAAGCACGTGTCTAGTGAATTGATGGTTCCATCAATTTAATCTACTTAAGAACAGTCAGGATCGATCAAAAAATCAGCCCTCAAGCCTGGACGCCTGGAACTCGACCCACAGGATGCAGAGGCAAAAGAAATCTTCTCCCACTGGCTGCGGTGCTTTAAGGCCTACCTGGCAGAAGCGAGCACAGCCAAAACAACAGAGGAACAGAAGTTAAGTCTACTGCACGCGAGGGTGAGCCACAGAACCGCTACGCAACTAAACTCGGCCTGTTCATATACTGCAGCGCTAGCAATACTCGATAAGATGTACGTAAGAACCATTAACGAAGTTTACGCACGCCATGTGTTCACAACTCGCCGCCAGCGGCCTACAGAATCACTCGCCAAATTTTTACGAGAGCTCAATAATCTATCAAATGACTGTAACTATCAAACGGTTACCGCGGCTGAACATAGAGAACTTGCTGTACGCGATGTTTTTGGAGCAGGCCTCAGGTCTAATTATGTGTGCCAACAACTGCTGGAAAAGGGGCCCCAAGACTTAGAAACAACTGCGGAAATTGCTAACGCGATGGAGGTCTCCTTCCGCAGCCTCACCTTGTCCCCGCGACCCAATCATGGGCCACCGACCAACGACTCCCCCAGGCCTGTGCCACACGGCCGCCCAGCCACCATGCTGCTCCAGTCAGCCACTATGCTGCTCCAGCCTGCCATTTCTGCGGGCAGAATCAGCACCCGCGGCAGCACTGCCCGGCCCGCAATGCGACCTGCAGCAGCTGCGGGCGGAAAGGCCACTACGCGAGAGTGTGCCTCGCTAAAAGGTCCCCAGCTTCCAACACCCCAGCGGCACGAAGTAATCGCTTCCCACACCTGCAGGCCCGCGGGACCCGAAACGCTGCGGCCTATGCCCCGACCCCGCCCCCTCCCGCCACATGCGACTCATGGGGGCCGCCATCTTGGACGCCATCTTCCTCGCCGCCCGCCACGTGCGATCCACGGGCCCGACCTGCATCTCCACGCTCGGACAACTCATCGGAAGAGTACAGCCTCCTGAGCGCTCGTCACGCGGCCTGCAACTCGGCGCAGTCACCCTGGATCAATCACGCCCGAAGCATCTGCGAAATTCGATGGCAGAGGTCCAAATCAACGGGTACAACACGCCATGCCTTTTCAACTCCGGGAGCACTGAGAGCTTCATACACCCAGACCTGGTAAGACGCTGTTCGCTCCCCGTTTTCCCCGTGCGGCAAACTATCTTGTTCGCTTCAGGCTCCCATTCTGTCCAGATCCAGGGGCGCACCGCCGCGACACTCACAATCCGAGGCACTAGCTACTCAAAATTTCAACTCTACGTTTTGCCCAACCTATGCGCGCCACTCTTATTAGGCCTAGATTTTCAGTGTAACCTTAAGAGCCTCACCCTCAGCTTCGGAGGGCCCTGCCCCCACTCACGATCTGCAGCCTCGCTACGCTGCGAATCTCCCCCCCCCCCCCCCCCTCCTCTCCACCAATCTCACAAAGGATTGTAAACCCGTAGCCACTCGTAGCAGGCGGTACAGCCTGCAGGATAGGGTATTTATCAGATCAGAGGTCCGAAGGCTTCTCAGTGAGGGGATTATAGAGGCCAAGTGGTGGTCGTTAAGACCGGGGAAAAATTCCGCATGGTTGTCGACGATAGTCAGACCATAAATAGATTTACGCTCCTCGACGCGTATCCCTTTCCCAGGATTGCATACATGGTAAATCAGATCGCCCAGTATCGGCTTTTTTCCACGGTGGATCTGAAGTCTGCATACCACCAGCTCCCAATCCGCCCGGAGGACCGCCACTACACGGCATTCGAGACCGATGGCCGCCTCTTCCATTTCCTCCGGGTCCCCTTCGGCGTCACTAATGGGGTCTCGGTGTTCCAACGAGTAATGGACCGAATGGTGGACCAGTACGGGTTGTGGGCCATGTTTCCGTACTTGGACATTTTCACCATCTGCGGCTATGACCAGCAGGACCACGACGCCAACCTCCACCGTTTTCTCCAGACGGCACAGAAATTAAACCTCACTTATAACAAGGAGAAATGCGTTTTCCGCACAACCAGACTAGCCATCCTCGGCTATGTCGTGGAAAACGGAGTCCTGGGCCCAGACCCGGACTGTATGCGCCCCCTCTTAGAGCTCCCTCTCTTCCATTGCCCCAAGGCCCTCAAACGGTGCTTGGGCTTCTTCTCCTACTACGCCCAGTGGGTCCCTCAATATGCGGACAAAGCCCGCCCACTCTTTAAGGCCACACGATTTCCCCTGTCAGCTGAGGCACGCCAGGCCTTCAACTGCATCAAGGAGGACACCGCCAAAGCGGCCATGCGGGCGGTGGATGAATCCACTCCATTCCAGGTTGAGAGCGACGGCTCAGAGGTAGCTCTAGCAGCCACACTAAATCAGGCAGGGAGACCAGTCGCATTTTTCTCCCGTACCCTCTCCGCTTCAGAACTCCGACACTCCTCAGTCGAGAAAGAAGCACTAGCCATTGTCGAGGCTATTCGTTACTGGAGGCACTACCTCACAGGTAGGAGGTTCACCCTCATCACCGACGAAAGATCGGTTGCCTTTATGTTTGATAACTCGCAAAGGGGCAAAATACAAAATGATAAAATTCTTCGGTGGAGGATCGAACTCTCCACCTATAGCTACAATATTAAATATCGACCCGGGAAGCTCAACAAGCCTCCGGATGCCCTATCCCACGGGACATGCGCCAGCGCGCAGATTGACCAACTGAAAGACATCCACAACGACCTCTGCCACCCGGGGGTCACCCAGCTCGCCCACTACATCAGAGCCCGATACCTGCCTTTCTCCAACGAGGAGGTAAAAGCGGTCACCAGGGACTGCCCGATCTGTGTGGAGTGCAAACCGCACTTCTATAAACCAGACAGGATCCACCTGGTCAAGGCTTCTAGGCCCTTTGAATGCCTCGCGATTGATTTCAAAGGGCCACTCCCCTCAACTATCAAGAACGTTTACTTTCTAAACGTCGTAGATGAGTTCTCCCATTTCCCATTTGCTATCCCGTGCCCCGACATAACCTCCCACACAGTCATTAGGGCCCTGCATAGCATCTTCACCCTGTTTGGTTTCCCCAGCTACGTGCACCGACCGGGGTTCATCCTTCATGAGCGACGAGCTGCGTCAGTACCTGCTCGACAAGGGCATTGCCTCGAGCAGGACTACCAGCTACAACCCCAGGGGGAACGGGCAGGTGGAGAGGGAGAACGCGACGGTCTGGAAGACCGTCTACTGACCCTCCGGTCTAGAAAGCTCCAAGTCTCCCAGTGGCAGGAGGTCCTCCCAGACGCGCTCCATGCTATTAGGTCCCTCTTATGCACAGCGACCAATCAGACCCCTCACGAGAAGCTCTTCATTTTTTCCAGGAGCACTACCACGGGGGTCTCACCTCCGGCATGGCTGAGGACACCGGGCCTGGTACTCCTGAGGAAACACGTCAGGGCACACAAAACCGACCCCCTTGTTGAGAAGGTGCGCCTGCTCCACTCCAACCCCCAGTACGCCTTCGTCGAGTTCCCTGATGGCCGTCAAGACACAGTATCCCTCCGGGATCTGGCACCCGCCGGATCCAGCGCCCCCTCTACCCCTACAGAAGGACCCCTCACCCTACACCCCATGCTGCCGCCCCCTCGCGCTCCCGAGCCCACGAGCTCGCTCCACCAGTTCCGTGCACCCGCTCCGGCCAGCCCCCAGCGCCCCCAGTCCCCGGTCGAACCAGAAGAGTATGAAGCTCGGACACAACCCTCCCTGGAGTCTGCCATCGTACCCCAGCACACAACACCCATCCAGCCACCGCAAGAGGCTGCAACCCCGGTGCTCAGATCACAGCGGACAGTTCGACCACCGGACAGACTTACTTTGTAGACCACCACCCCCGCCAGACTTGATTTTTTTTGCAGGGGTGAATGTGGTGAATGTAACTTAGTAATTCACACTGTATTTACAAATACCATTGTAAGCACAGTAGTGTTATCCGACCACTAGGAGGAGTAGCTCTGGGAATGCTCAGGAGTTTATACAGGGCTCCACCCTTGGCTCCGCCCACGACTCCTCCCCCTGGACTGCTGTATAAATACCCTTGTCCAGAGCCAGCCTGCAGTTCATCGAGAGTTCAACGGGTAACAGGCTGGCTCTGTAGTAAGTAGATTAAAACCACTGTTCATATCTTAAAGCACGTGTCTTGTGAATTGATGGTTCCATCACCACACACGTGGACCAGGCGTACCAGCACTGGGGGAGGTTCTTCAAGAGCAGCAGGGCTCCCCAGGTGCTTGGGTGGACTCCTGTGCCACCTGGGCACCATGGTACTGCCAGCCAGGCACCTTGGCAGTTCCAACAGGGTGCCACACCAGCAATGCCAGGCTGCCAAGGGGCACTGCCAGGCTGGCAGTGCCAAGGTGCCCAGGTGCCATCTTGCCCATGCTAGAGATCAGGCCTGGATATGCCCTGCCCTTATGAGGTGTGGTGCAGGGTGCTCAAGGACCCCATAGGTTACGGCATTAGGGGGATCTGGTGGCCTCAGTGGAGGGTCCAGAGACCTGGGTGCTATTTCCTACACTGGCCAGCTGAGCTCATTAGTGCAGGAAATGAGCCTAGGTGAAGCCACAGCTGGTTGTTCTGCACCGAGGCCCAAAAATGAAGCAGTCTCGATTAATAGTGGGGTCGTTCTCGATGCTGCAAGCCAATTGGCTACAATGTTGGCTTATTTATGATCTAATATGAACTCCAAATGATCATCGGCACCTCATAATTCTCATTCCTCATCTCTTTCAGCACCATAGCATGATTACTAACCACCCCTGAAGATTTATTTGTTTTGCATGAACAGTGAGGTATGATATCATCATTGATTAGTCGTTAAACATGTATAACTTTTGTGTTTTGAAGCCATTGTATAATATATCATTCAGACGATCACTGATATCTTAATTCCCAATTGAATGATTTACAGTTTGTCTGCTGCCTGCAGAAGTTTGCTACTTGTATTTTACTACGCATAAGTTTAGTTGATGAAGTAAATGCCATAGGATAGTCTGATTATATTAACAGGGTTTGGGTTTGGCATTATTTAAGTGGATAGAAGAAAGCCTCTGTCACACTCCCATTGCCCCACGCCGCCCTCCTCCCCTTTATCTAAAGAGCTGAGTTATCTTAATATTTTGGCAATATTGTGATATTGGTGTGGATTCTCCGCCCCATGGCACTGGCAATGCGGATTGTGATCGGGATCTGGCCGGAATCGAGGTTCCTGCCGGGCTCTGAACCGACAGGCAGTAGGATCAGGGTTCTCACCTGCGCACCAGCAGAATAATGCTAATGGATGCAAGTGGGTCCTTATTACCCATTTGCATCCACTTAGCCGGAATCTCCAGGCCCTCATGTTTCTCCGATCATCTGGGCCGGGAATCACGTGGCTGGGATTCACTGCAGGTATCACCAAACATCCAAACATGAACCTGACCTCGTGGTGGGCCAAGGGGGTAACTACTTAAAAGAGTTGCCCCCAAATTCCAGCCAAGGGTTACTGCCCTCACAATGCAGTACCTGCCCACCTCTTCCCTACTAGGCCCCCACCAACAACACACCCCCCCCCCCCCCCATCCCTGGAGACACTTTAAATTTCCTAAATAAAGAAACCCCTATGGGGACCCTCTAAATAGAGACTCCCACACACTTCCCTCCCCTCCCACAGGGACACTGAAATAGGGAGATCGCCCCCCCCCCCCACGGGGTGACCCCCAAAAGGGACATTAACTGAAGGGACCCCACCCACAGACCTTCCCAGAGAAGAGACCCTTGACTGGAAGCTAGAGAGCAATTCAGACAGGGGCAATGAAAAATAATCACAGTTGTAACTGCAAGCACCATGTGCCCATTCCTGGAAAGAACAGCTGTGCTGTGACCAGTGTTTAAACCCCTCGGATGCTTTAGCTGCAAGCCATTTGTTCGTTTCTCGTGGGCTGTGATTGACAGCTTCCACAAAACAACTGTGAGCCTTGCTTCATTTATCTTCACTCTAAGTGCTGTAACCACAATGTTTACAAACATCAACCATATCAAAGAGATTCCAATGAAGCACCTTCATGCTTGAGTGATTTTGAAGTGCTGAGCTGGAAATTGACAGCACTTAACAGATTGCATTTGGGACCTGTGCAGACATTCCTGCAACATGCCATATGCTCCAGGGTGGACAGCAGTGCAAAGAACCCATCTATCAGATTGTTATTCCTCGTGCACAAGGCAGTTATTTTCCCAACTCTTCTATGTGGCTCAGAAAGTTGGACTACATACTGATGTCACCTCAAGGCCATGGAGAGTTACCATCAACACTGTCTGAGATGGGTTCTCTGCATCAGCTGAGAGGATAGGCGTACTAACATCAGCGTCCTTGAAGGAGCCAAGAGTACCAGAATTGAGGCCATGATCATTTGAAACCAACTCCGGTGGGCCTGCCACATGCTTAGGATATCGAAGTCCTGACTACCAAAACAAATCTTCTTTGCCCAGCTCAAGGGAGGATCCCGAACAAGAAGAGCATAAAGGAAACGCTCAAAAGACACCCTGAAGGCTTACCTCAAGAAATACAACACTGACGTCAGTGCCTGGGAGACACTGCTCAGAAGAGACCTAGTTTGAGGAACCTCCAGATTGAAGGGACACAATTCTTCGAGAACAGCTGATGGCAAGACGAAGCCCGGAAAAAGAGCCTCAGAAAGGAATGCCAGCGATCTAGAGCCCGAGAACCAATCCCACCTCACGGAAACACCTGCCAAGTGTGTGGTCGAAGGTGTGGCTCTACGATCAAGCTCATCAGCCACGCAAAGACCACAGAACCCATGACCAGGAACACAGAGTTCCTCAGGTGGACAAGCATACTCGTTTCTGAGTGATCGGCGAAGGAGACTGATAATACACTGAGTGAGTTTGTTCTATAAACTCACTATCTACTGCAATTGGCGTAGACTGGCCCCAGTGTTTGAATGTAGGTTTGATATTCTCTGCAAGGAACTTCTTTTAAAAGTATGACACTTGATCAGAATCATTGGACTCTTCATCCACAGGGTAAAATCCCCCAAGCCTCTGACCAGCAATATGAAATGAAAATCGCTTATTGTCACAAGTAGGCTTCAAATGAAGTTACTGTGAAAAGCCCCGAGTCGCCACATTCCGGCGCCTGTTCAGGAAGGCTAGTACGGGAATTGAACCGTGCTGCTGGCCTGCCTTGGTCTGCTTTAAAAGCCAGCTCTTTAGCCCTGTGCTAAACCAGCTCCTATATCTTCACCCTTAACTTCCATCTCTGGGTAGTCAGCCTAACTGTGATCTAATCTTCATTCTGAATAATCCCTATAAATCACACTCTAATGTCTCTGCAAGGGGAATGGAGAATAAATGTAGGGAAGTCTTGCTACAACTGTACATGGCATTGATGACACCGCACCATAGAATACTATGTAGAGTTTTGGTCTTACTTAAGGAGAGATATACTTGCTTTAGAAGCAGCGCAGTGAGGGTTTACTGGGCTGATTCCTGTAATGAAGGGTTTGCTTATGAAGAAAGGGTAAGCAGATTGGGCCTATACTCATTTGAATATAAAATTAAGAGTTGATCTTATTGAAGCATATAGGTTTCTGAGGGTACTTGACAAGGTAGACACTGATAGGATGTTTCCCCTCTTGACGAATTCTAGATTTAGATTCTAGATTTTGCTTAAAAATAAATGTAGAGGTAAGGAGGAATTTCTGAAATCCTCTTCCACAAAGAGCAGTGGAGGCTGAATCATTGAATATATTCAAGTCTGAATTAAACAGATTTTTGATCTACCAGGGAGTTGAGGTTAATGGGGGCAATCAGGAAAGTGGAGTTTAAAGCCACAATCAGATCAGCCATCATCTTATCGAACAGCAGAGCAGGCTCAATTGGCTGAATACCCTACTTGCGCTCTTTTTTCTTATGATCTCAGGATTAATGCATGGATATTATGTGATAGCAGAGCCTGAAGCAGAAGGCCCTGTTTCTTTATCAACTGAACTGAGGATGAGGGTGTGGAGAGGATAGATTGCTGAGGTGCTGAGTTCAAAAATAATGATATGAGTGATAAGTCAATTGTTCGGTGTTTGTTTGCATGTGTCTGTTCTCTATCCTCTATGTGTGATTAGCTAACCCTGAGTGTGGTCACTTGGAGAGGAAGACTACTGATGCCGGCTGCTATAAGCAATGGAGCACGCATTTCAAAAGCATTGTGAATAAAGTTCCTGCACATGTAAAAACTGAAGTGTATTATCTCCAAGGCATAAAATACAACAACCGGCAATGAGGATGATGGAGAAAAGTTTGAATTTATTGACTCCTTCACCATCCCTTTCTTTGCTGGGAGATCCACCCATAACTTTCTCACTCTGGGGATGGACAGTCTGGATGTAGCTACGATCTACAAAAAGATGACACTCTTACATTGTCTCAGAGCAGAAGTCTAGAAAGTATTTGAGCATCTCACCGCAGACACCACTTTGTTTGGTAAGGCAGTAAATGCTCTCATGTTGGGGCAATAAAGCTGCCAGAAATGACAAGGACGTAGTGAACCCACAGAATGATAGCATTGTGCCAATTTACTTCTACAAGTAGATTTGGTACAATAGTCAGTGAACTAAATAATGACCAACTGAAAAAACATCAATACCATTAACTGAGGAATTCCTACTCATAGAGAACTATGATTTAACCTTGGAAAAGCCATGACCTTGGCTGTCCAAATTGAATCTGCCGTGTTAGAAAATAATACAAAAATGCACCCTTAGACTCAGGATTGCAGGTATAACTTGCCTGACCAGCAAGGGTTATAGACAAAGAGACTTCAGCCGTCTCATCAACACATGCCACGCTGTGGTCAGCTACCCTCAAACAAGTGCCCAAATTGTGGAAGTGCTTATTAATTCATAGCACCTCATTCGAGATCACGAGTCTCTCAGTATTGCTTCTTGAATGACAAACTCTACCATCAGACTTTTTTTTTACAACTTTCTCCGTTCCTGCAGCAGATGCACATATTCAAATACCAAATTGAATGCTGCAATGAAGATTATTATGATCTAGTTTGATGGTGGGTAATACAAAACATATTTGATGGCAATGATGACATGCAGAGTATTATACAATCTGTAGCTGGAACTTACTCTCCTCCCATTCCCTGACTCCCACTGTTGTTTGGCTCCTTTTTGTTTCAGATAACAATGGCAGAGATACCTGTTGCAAATCTCTCTAATGTTAATGGTTGCCATGACATGCAGTCAATCCCAAGTGTCAGCATGCAGACCATAATGGGAGGGTGGCAGGTGGTTCAGCTGGAATGTACACACTCCCTGAAGTTTTTACAGGTGCAGAGATTTGAAGCTGTGAGTGAAGGAACACTTCCAGTTCAAGGCTGGTGTGTAAAAAAGCTCCTCATCATTGATATTCAGCAACTCCATATATTAACTGTGGGAGGGGTTGGTTATAAATGGCAGCCATGCTCAGCACAGTGTATTTTTGAATGGTGCTTGTCTCCTCCTGCTGTGCCTAGCTTGGCAAGGTTGTTGAACACATTATAGTACTGAGTTTCAGTACATGGGGCCATGGAGTTGGCACTCGCTGCCTTTCCCGGTTTCTTCTTCTGCCTCTGATCATATCTCTTTGGGATTCTTCATCACTCTATCCCAAACAAATCCTTTCCCAACATGTGGCCCAGAAACATGTCCACTGGTGGCTTTGTACATTTTCCAGTAATCGATATTCCACTTCTGTTCTCATTGCCAACTTCATGTGTGTCTGGTCCATTAAACTGTTTTAGGCATTCAAATACTCCAACTATATGCAGTTTCCTACTCCGCAAATGGGCAAGTTCTCGATGGGAGGCACTGACAACACCTGGACCTATCCTCATAACTGATGCCAGAATCCTCAATGTGGTCAATGCTAATGTGGTTGTACGGACAAGCCCAACTTTATGTGAATATTGTGGCCAATTGGAAAATCTAGTCTGCTTGTTAATGCACTTCAAATTGGAGTTCTAGTTCCATCTGGCCAGTTTGGATCAGCTGATGGTTGGAACCATGAGAGCAAGATCTGGACCAGAAATTATACTAAAATGATCAATGTGCCCAGATACTCGAGTGAATCAAAATCAGGGTTATGGAGAAAGAGTAAGGGTGCACATCTAATTGGAAAGCTCGTTCAAAGATCCAACACAGGCACAGTAGGCCAAATGGCCTCCTCTGTGCTGTACGATTCAGTGATTCAGCGGAGCTTTGAATGCATTACATCTGTTTGAAAGTTAATAACAGCTTTAACTGATGAACACAATACATATTTTTCTATATGGAGGAATGCAGCAAAGGGACAATTTTCCAAATGTACATTCTGAGCGTGAACCCTTGCCTACAAGGAAATATCAGGAAATTATAGGTTTACTCTTTAATACTTTCATTAAAATTAATGGATAGAAATTATGGGATGCCCTGATAATATTCCAGAGTCTGCTTCCATCTGGAATGTCTCCATACCAGAAGTGCTCATTGAGAAAATCTTCCACTGAATATCTCTATGTGAAAAATTCAGGACACAGATTCCAGGCATCAACAAGCAGCCAACAAACATTATTAACCTAATTTGCTCCTGCTATTTTTGTAACTTACAATTGAGCGGTTTATGAATGAGAAGTAATTGCTTGTAGGGGAGAATAACATTCCTGAGGAAAAAATGTACTGTTACGGTGAGAATTCCTTGTAAATTGACACACATCTCAGCATGGTGGCACAGTGGTTAGCAGTGCTGCCTCACGGCGCCAAGGAGCATGGTTCGATTCTGGCCAAAGGTGACTTTGTGGAGTTTGCATGTTTTCCCCGTTGTCTGCGTGGGTTTCCGCCCACTGTACAAAGATGTGCAGGTCAGGTGGATTGGCCATGATCAATGTTGGATTTCAGGGGTAGGGTTGGGGAGTGACCCGAAGTGGGGTGCTCTTTGTAAGGTCGGTGCAGCCTCGATGATCTGAATGGCTTCTTTCTGCACTTTAGGGATTCTATGGATTCTTGTCTCCAATTAGCATTGTATCTATGTTACTTTCTATCTGGTTGTGTTTCACTAAATACTGGGAGGGCTGGTTGCACACACTGGTTAACCAAGTTTCCTTATTTGATGAGTGTGAATATTCACAAATAAATATTGCAAACTTTGTTACTTTGGGAAAGGTACAATACCTATCGGCTGCTTCGCCAAGCAACCAAAATTGTTGGTTGTCCTCAATTCAAAGGTGACGACCTCTCAGGTTTGTGAGTTTCTGCCATGGGTTTTCATGTGACTGATCAGGTCAATTCACGACGTGCCAACTTGAGCATGTGGGGCAAGATCTCCCACGAGGTAGCAGGATCCAGATGCAGGATTTCCTTGCTTTTCTTTCCTTTTCTGCTGTTGCTCTGCCTCATCATTAAGCCTTTGGAACTCAAAAAGATGGCAGTGTAATAGACAAGTTGCTGATATTCTGAACTATTGGCAATAAGCTCCTCACAGTCATTAAGGTCAATGCCGCTGTGCTCCAAGGAGTCTTTGAAGTGCTTTTATTGTGTTCCCTTGGAAAATTGGCCACTTGAGTTGGGAGAACAGAATCTGTGCGAGGAGATGCTTTTCAGCCACCTTGGTTGGTTTTGCAAGTGTTTTTGTTTGCCTAAATGCTTGTGGAGCTGGCTTCAAGAAGGACATTAGCATTTGTTTGACAGTCCTCCCATTGGATCTAGAGAATGCAGTGGAAGCATTGCTGACAGAATTCCTCTAGCGCTCCTATGCATAGCTTTTACACAGTCTAGCTCTGTAGGATTAATCCAGCTTTGAACACCACAGTTGGAGTACGATTGGGACCACAAGCTTTGTTGTTTTTCATCTGTTTGATTGCTTGTTAAAGTTCTCCCATCAATGGTGGCTCACTAATGGATTCTACGATAAGGTACTTGGGGTATAGCAAGGAGAATATCAGCTGCCACTGTGGATTCACAGTTCAGGAATTGTTGAAACTGCAACCAAAATAAGTCAGCGACAAAATGGCCACTGTGGAAAATTAAGTCCACTAAATAAGTTTAAAACCCTGCAGAACTTCTGGCAGATACCCTTCCATAATTATCTTGTAATTTTGTGAAATGGGGAAAATCATGCTCAGTTCCACAAGTATTGTTTAGAAATAGTTGAAGAGAGACTTGCACAGTTTTTTTTAAATTTAGAGTACCCAATTATTTGTTTCAATAAAGGGGCAATTTAGCATGGCCAATCCATCTATCCTGCACATCTTTTTAGGTTGTGGGGGTGTGACCCACGCAGACACGAGGAGAATGTGCAAGCTCCACTCGAAGCAGCCCGTAGGTATTGTATCTTTCCCAACGTAGTAAAGTTTGCAATGTATATTTATGAATAGAAATATACAATACCATCGCCTTTGATAGCAAAGAGGTAATATACAATGGGCTGGATTCTCCCAAAATGGGACTATGTCCCCACACCGGCGTAAAAACAGTGGAGTTTTACTCCAAAGATTCCTCTTAAAAATTTGAGCTAATTCAATGCCTTGCAGGGGGCTAGCAGGGACCCGGAGTAAATCCCGCCACTTTAGCTGTGGATACGGGCCCCCGCACTTCCAGTTTGAAGTCTGCGTATGCGCACGGTGGTGGCCTCCAACAGCTAAGCCGAGCTCCATGGCGGACCCGGACCGCGGAACCAGACGGGAAAATGAAACCCCCCCCGATTGGCCGCACGCCCGAGCATCTAACCGCGCGGATCTATCCCTGGCCACCTATAAGGCCCACTCCTCTGGTGTCCGAGCCCCCCCCTTCCCCAACCAGGGCGGTCGCGGACTGAGTCCGCAGGTCGAAGAAAAATGAAACATTTGAATGTTACATATTTCGTATGCATTCCGAAAAAGTAGGCGAATCTTTTGATAGCTTTGTAACAGACTTGTGGTTGAAGGCACAGTCGTGCAATTTTAGTACTCTCAAGTCATCGATGATCCATGACCAGATCGTGCTTGGGATATCAAATGAAAAAGTATATGAGAGATTATTACGGGAAGAAGACCTGAAACTAGAAAATGCTATCAACATCTGCCATGCAGGTGAGTTGGCTGCACAGCAGATCAGTACACTTAACCTAAAAACTTTTCCCGCCAATCTGGAAGAAGACACCAGCGCAATCAGCAGTTCAATAAAAACGTGGTCTCAGTGCAGGCAGCCATTTTAAGCAGCCGAACGGGCCTGCTATCTTATGCCAGAGGTGTGGCATACGCCATGGGCCACGGCAATGTCCAGCATTTGGGAAAGTATGTTCATCGGGTGGCTTTACAAATTATTTTGCGAAGTAATGTTTTTCGCATCCTATAGTGAACCAGACAGTTGATGTCAATGTCAACTGTTGATGAGATGTCCCTTGAAAGAACAGTTTTCATTGATCTGATCTCAACCAAAGACATGATGAATCCGACTATGAAAAGTGAAGACGTCTTACTGACCAGTTGTGACAATAGTGATGATGAAACTGAGACCATCGAAGACAGATGGACAAATCCAATGATGCTGAACGGCACATTGATAAAATACAAGCTTGGCATGGGAGCGAGAACCAACCTCCTCAGTCTGTTCGATTTTCCCGGGTTGTGGGTTAAACCGAAAGTCGAAACTCAATGAGACTGCTAAAAGACTACAATGGGAAGGAGATTGTGATGCTGGGTATATGTGAACTCGAAGCTTGGGTACTGTTGCTCGTTCTGGATGAGTGTGCTTAACACTCAATTTGGCTCTGTTTCGTTACTTAGCTTTGGAGTCGCCAGGTATCGTTAAGATACCGCCACAAGTTTCAAGGTCAAGTTCAAAGCAATAAAACCATACACCAATTAGTAAGTTCAAACAAGACACGTTTATTATATTACAGTAATCTACTAATCATGCATATAAACTATAAGACTAGGCTAATCCTACCACTAATAGGCCAAATACTTATCTGGACAAGGGGACTGCCGGATCAGGGAACAACAGCTTCTAGCTTTGTCCTGGGTCCGCAGGCTTCCAGTAGTTATGGACTAAAGGGGTCAGGAGTGTCTATTCCCATAGCGTGCGTTGTGACACTTACTTGTTGGCAGCTGCTGTCCAGACCTCCTCCACAAGGTTCTTCTGCTGCAACGGTGTTCTGCTGGGAGGGCTAGCTGGTCAAGGAGAGGCTGGCAGAGAGAGCGAGCTGGGGTCGGGGTCTCTGTCTTATACTCCTCTCCGGGTCTTGCGCCCACCTGGGCGGACCCTCTATACTCTTGTAATCGATTGGGTCTCTTCCCAATCGATTGATTTGAATTCCCCAATAACGGGGCAGTATCTCGATCACTGGAGCGGTTCTTGGGACTTATTGTTTTGGGCTTCTTTGGCGCCGAAAAGTCTGGCCTTCCATTGAATGTATCGATTAGTGTTAACTTGTTTCTTTTGTGCCTGGGGATCGCCCGGTATCGCCTCATTAGTATGCTAACTGTTTCTTTTTATAGTGTTGTCTGGTTTCGGCAACAGCCAAACTGGTTTCTGCAGCAGTCCAAATATACAAGCGCTCTGCAAGCTGCTTGCTTTTTACAACATGTCCAATTTTCCCTGCATTCCTTGCAATCTTCCATTTTGTGTTTGGGCAGCGGTCACCCCAGGTGGCTACAGTACACAACAGAAGTCACATCAGACCGTTTTCCAATGTGGATACGGAACCCGATCCATCATAGGAGCGGATGTGTGTGAGGCCCTGAACCTAGTTGGGAGGCTGTACATTTCAGACAGCACTGCGACAGAGGATCATTGTGACTGGCAATGAAATATAATTATGCTGTTATCCAATGAGACACAAGTGAAAGTTAAAGTAGAGGACGACAAACCAGATGAAGAGATGGAAGAGCCAAAAGTAATTCCAGACTTCTGGTTAACAGTCTGCAAGAATGTTAATTTGCTCAGTGGCATGGTACAGGGACATGATGAACCCATATTAAAGCATCTGCAAGATGTGAACATCAAATGTTCAGAGCTTGAACAGCCAATGAGCTTTAACCTGGAGTTTAAGTTTGAGCTAAATGAATTAGTCACAAAAGTATACCAGACATAGTCGCGGCCTAACGAGTTTGACTTTTTATTCTTTGGCGAACCAGAACTCGCAGGATGCACAGGGTGCCAGATCGACTGGAAGAAAGGAACAAATGTCACACTAAACACAATTAAAACGAAGCAGAAGCATAAGGTTCGGGGCACTGGTAAAACAGTCCCAAATGACTCTTTCTTCAATTTCTTCAGTCCTCCTCAAGTTCCAGAGCATGGAGTATTCTGCAGCAAGACTCGCTACTGACTTTCAAATGTATTGCTTCCTGCGTGAACAGATAATTCCATGTGCAATGTCGTACTTTACAGGAGAAGCCATTGCAGATAATAGTGACTCTGAGATGATGATTACTATGATGATATTTATGAAGACCATGAGTACAATGAGTAAAGTAGAGACTCAGATAGTGAACTAGATGAGGACGACTATGAAACGCTATTCAGGGAGTGACGAGGTGATCACAAGAGATGCTCAGTCTGCACAGCACAATAAGTGTGGAAACTATAAGATGGCGTATGCAGTGGCTGAAAGCGAGATTACAGTAGCAGACACATCAGATGACAGCAACTCAACTGCGAACAGACTGATAATTGAAGAAATAATCCCCATTCTGGAGAAACTGGCTCCAGAGGTATATGGTAAAACATCTCCTGCACACACAATGGTTCCTGCAGCGGACTCCCCAATACCGAAGCCACTCCACCGAGAGACCTGCTAGGATAGCAGATTGTTACATCTGCGTGCATTTCTACAATGACAGACGAAACATATATCATCCTATCAGATGAGGATGAGCCACTAATTGGCTCTTCAGCAAAAGACGACCCATACATCTTCATATCAAGTCAGGATGAGCCACTAATTGGCTCTTCAGCAAAAGACGGCCCATACATTGTCGTATCAAGTGAGGATGAGCCACTAATCGGCTCTTCAGCAAAAGACGGCCCATACATCGTCACATCAAGTGAAGATGAACCACCAATTGGGACTCAAACACAAAATGAAGGAGCAGTACTCAATGTTCGAGATGTTGACCCAACTCAGACACCAGAGTGCGAGGCTTTGCAGACTGCTCCCGAAGTTGCAGGCTAGACAGTCATCCAAAAGTATGCTGACACTGGACGTTTCACCAGGAGATGGGCATACACTCGGAATGTTAACACAACCATGGATCAACCAAAACTCATTGGTCCAGCTAATGCTCCGAAAGCAGCTATGGTGGAGGAAGCAGGGTAGCATGGTGGTTAGCATAAATGCTTCACAGCTCCAGGGTCCCAGGTTCGATTCCCGGCTGGGTCACTGTCTGTGTGGAGTCTGCACGTCCTCCACGTGTGCGTGGGTTTCCTCCGGGTGCTCCGGTTTCCTCCCACAGTCCAAAGATGTGCGGGTTAGGTGGATTGGCCATGCTAAATTGCCCGTAGTGTCCTAATAAGTAAGGTTAAGGGGGGGGGGTTGTTGGGTTATGGGTATAGGGTGGATACGTGGGTTTGAGTGGGGTGATCATGGCTCGGCACAACATTGAGGGCCGAAGGGCCTGTTCTGTGCTGTACTGTTCTAAGAGCCAGGGTCAGCCTGCACAGCAGACGATCCACAAGCAAATAGTCCCATGGAGCAGTACAGCTGCGTGACGGGTGCCACCAAAGCAAAAAGGAAAAAGAAGCGGGTTCAAAAGATCCCTCCCATGAAAAGGAAGAAGTAGAGAAGGGAAGTGGAGGATCATGTGGGTCGCGCCCGCGATACTGAAGAGGAAGGCATTGGCAACGTGGCCGACAGGCCAGACAGCATATGACGACGCAACAAGAAGCATCACGGTAAAAAGAGACCAGCAAGAAAACCGGGCTTCCTGACGCATCGCTTCAAAAAGCCAAACAAGCTGATAATACACAAAAGACCTGCCAGAAAACCGATCTTCCAGAAGTTAAAGCAACATCGAGCAGCCGATAAATATTCAGAAGACCAACAGGGTGATGTCGTTGTGAATGTCCAATAAGCTGTGCACCAGGGACACTTTCATCAGGCATATCATGTTGTGTGAAGCACAGGTGCATCTGAATATATGACATGTGTAAAATGACAACGCAGATCATGTTTTGTAAGACACAATTATATCTGAATATAAATGTTAACAGTTCCAAAGGGGGATGTGGTGATATGCCTGTGCAGAGTCCTGCATATACCTGTGCACAGTTCTGCATATAGTTAGCAATGCGACCTCCAACCCAGCTGGTGGCGATAGAGATCTATCACATGACTCAACACACCCGCCAATTGGTAGCAAGACTTACAAGGTGATAGTCACACTTTGATTGGCTCCAGGAGAATTCATTTAGTAGCCATCGCTGAGGACCCGGGTTCTGTTGTGTTCTGTGATGTAATCAGTGTATGTAGTTCCTTAGTTATCCTTTCTACATGTTTATTAATAAATCAACTTTATGGTTAAACAACAATATAGTCTGTGTACACCATTACAGCGGTAACATCACAGAACACAACAAAATCCGGGTTCTCGCCACCGTGAGGCAGCAGTGCTAATCACTGCACCACCATCCCGCCCTATGCAGACAACACAGTTGTCCTGTCCAGATAGATTTCAATTGTTTGGTAGAAATGTTCTTTTATACAGAGGAAACAGTATTTTTAGTTGAACCATGATGCTACAGCTATTAATAAATGTTTTCCACCAAAAACTGTCCTCAACACACCAAACCCAGTATTGAGGTAAATAAAGGCTGACAAACAATATAAATTGAAATGTTCACTTTAGCGTATAAAGGGCATTTAAAACTGGTGATGTGGATTGACCACCCATTATTCATCCCACCTGATTTTCCATTCAATCAGGTGGGTATAAATGGCAGCCAAACTGATGATGCTGATTTTCCTCCCTTAGATTGAAAGTTCCCTCTCAAATGTACTTTTGTGGAGAATGCTTCAAAGCGACATTGGCATATTCAAAGTGTGTTGGCAGTCAAGACAACAGCATGTTCTGGAACCAATTTAGAGCAAGTTATATTCGACTTGGTATTATGTAATCTGGCAGAACTAATTAATTACCTCAGAGTGAACGGACCCCTCGGTCGCAGCGACCACAGCATGATAACATTTTACATCCAGTTTGAAAGGGATAAGAATGGGTTGAAGATTACTTTTAAACTTGAATAAGGGCAACTATGTGCCATGAAAACTGAGTTAACTGGGATACGAGGCGAAGGGAAGATCAGGATGGTGAATTTTTAAGGGAATATTCCAGCATGTACATTCCTATTCTAAAGAGTACCCACCACCTGTGGTTAACTAAAGAAACTAAGGCCTCTAAAAATAACCAGCGATGGGAATGGGGGCGGAGATCCTGGAATCGATTCCCATGCATAATTTGTAAAGTACGTGCACTTCTGTTCTGACACAAATGGAAGTATTGAGGTCTGGCTCATAGTCTCCAGCACAAAGAAAGGAACTATGGTTATTTGACAATGGTTCTTAAACATCAGCCTTCCCTATCAAATTTTCCAGGAACACAGGTCACACAGAATGTTGCATAATCTTCTAATAGCAAAACCAAAGTAGATATCTTAACAACACAAAACTTGGAATTTGTTTTCTTGGTATATCAACCGAAGGTAACTTTGATATTTGATAGAAAATTAAATATATTATTTTCTGGTTGGATTACTGACCAGCAGGGAAATTAGATGATCATGCATGAATCATTCTTACAGGCCTGGAATAGTGTCACTGATTTAGAGTTTTTTAGGGCCTGACAGACATTGTTAAAATTGGACTGATGTCCCAGTGAATGAAGGTAGGTGTTCTAGCCTTCTGGCCTGGTCATGTAGCTGTCTCTGGGCCTGCTGCTGGAAGTGATGGACTTGACACACACACTGATGTACCATCAATTGACGACAGACCAGGAGTCGGGAGAAAAACTGTGGCTTTAATCAGCTTAAGGACACCTGCTGGCAGCCAGTCCCAGAATGAGGGCAGGGCTGGATGTTGGCCACCTTTAAGCCCAAGGGGAGGAGCCACAGGCGGAGCCAGCAGGGATAAGCCCAGGCAGGTAACAATACAACAGTACAATACAATACAATACAGTGGTTTACCACACACACAGTCATGCACGTATGCAAGTTTCCCAATCCGATCTTCCTGACCCCTGCATGAAGATCCCACCTAATATCTCTGAAGAGGTTGTCCACTGCATTGCCTGAAATAACAAAAAGGAAACCCTCTACTGTCAGGGCCATGCCACATTTAAGTTAGCATTTCTTCTGATGAAAGCGGTTTTGGCAATGACTGCTGTTTCAACAAAGAAATTTTCCACTGAAACCAATGAAGAGGTAACTGCCATTTCATCAACCTTATTGAACATGAATAAGAGAAAAGAAAGCACTGCGCTGGTAATGTGGAAGTGTGCAGAGCACTGTGCTTCCTTGGGCCTGTGGTAAAACTGATGCATCAAAATCGTACACTTAGACACATGCCTCTGAACTCAAAATGAACAGAGTGTTATAGCTGCCAGCTGGTGAATCTTTTTACGTAATTTTTGAACTGATCAGCATCACCAACTCGTAGCTTTTTCATTCACTGCTTATGTGGTTGAGTTCATCTGTGTTTTAAAAAGGATTCTTATACCACATATGGCAGCTGTGCATACAGTGATATCTCAATCTCATTAAATAATTAAGACAATCTAGACAGTGTTTTTAATCTCACTTATATCTGAAGTCTGTTTTGTTAAATTGTGTTTGCTTTGGCAAAGACGAGTGTCAAAGAATACATTCTAGACAGTTATTTATATGTGATGTGAAACAGAGTTTAAATCCGACAAAACAAAGGGGTCGATGTCGTAATAAGAGTTAGTGGCAATATGCACATTGTGACCTAATTTCAAATCACAGAATCCAGGGTATTATTCAAACTTGTACAAGTTACGAGTTTAGACATTTGTAGATCTGTACATTGGGTAGACTGTCTTCAGCTGGCAGCTGCTCTTAGAACATAATCTCGAAGGTGAACCCTGGTGAATGAGTGAATATTATAGGATGAGCTTTCCTCGATGCACTGAAGAAAGTTAAGGCTGTGACTTTGTGGTGAATTATAAACACTAATAATCCACACTGTATTGTACAACATGTGTTGAGCCTGTACCTTGTACTAGATCATGTGTAGTTGCGCGGCTCTATCCATAGGGGGAGATGAGGAGCTTGTACTGGGCTCCACCCTTGGCTCCGCCCATGGCTCCGCCCATGGCTCCTCCCCATAACCGGAAGTATAAAGGTTGCTGTTGTGAGCCTGCCTGCCAGTTCATCTAGAGTTCATCTCGTCACAGGCAGGCTCTGTTGTAAGATGATTAAAACCACTGTTCGCTTCTAACAACGTGTCGCGTGAATTGATGGTCTCATCAATTTAATCGTCTTAAGAAACAGTAAGGAACGAATATGGAATCAGCCTTCAAACCTGATCGACTGGAACTCGACCCACAGGATGCAAAGGCGAAATAAATCTTTTCACACTGGCTCCGATGTTTTAAGGCCTACCTGGCTGAAGCAAGCACTACAGAAACTACGGAGGAGTAGAAACTCAGCCTACTGCACGCAAGGGTGAGCCATCGTATATCTACTCAACTTAATTGTACCGGCTCATATACAGAGGCCGTGGCCCTACTCAACAGAATGTACGTGAGGCCCGTCAATGAGGTCTACGCACGCCACATTTTTACTTCTCGCCGCCAGCGCCCCACAGAATCGCTAGAAGAATTCCTAAGAGACATAAAAACCTTATCCTGGGATTAATGCTGCAGAACATAGGGAACTCACTCTCCGTGATGTATTTGTTGCAGGCCTCAGATCCAATTACGTGTGCCAGCGGTTGCTTGAGAAGGGGGCCCAAAACTTAGAAGACACTGTAGAACTCGCCACTACTATGGAAGTTTCGTTCCGCAGCCTCACCTCGTTCCCCGCGGACTCCGCGACCCCGTTATGGGCCCCCGACCAGCGACTATCCCAGGCCTGCGCCGCGCGGCCACCCAGAAACTATGCTACTCCAGCCTGCCACTTTTGTGGCCAGCCCCAGCACCCGCAACGCGACCTGCAGCAGCTGCGGTCGCAAAGGACACTATGCCAGAGTATGTCTGGCGAAGAAAGCTCCAGCCTCAAACCCTCCCACAGCCCAGAGTACTCTCTCCCTGAATTCGCAGGCCCGCAGACCCCGTAACTCTGACTCCGCCCCCATCCACCACGTGCGACTCATGGGGGCCACCATCTTGACAAACCTCCACCACGTGCTGTCCATGGGGGCCGCCATCTTGGACGCCATCTTCCTCGCCGCCCACCATGTGCGATCCATGGGGGCAGCCATCTTGGACTCCATCCTCTCCAAACTCAGCAACCCAGATCGAAGACTGCAACCTCAGCGGGCATTCATCACGGGGCCACTCCAGCACTGCTGATCGAGCCGCCGACTACCCACAACTCAGCGCGGTCACGTTGGACCAGTCACGTCCGAAACACCTCCGCATCTCCATGATGACCGTTAAAATCAACGGGTACAGTACACCGTGCCTCTTCGACTCCGGGAGCACCGAGAGCTTCGTACACCCAGATCTGGTAAGACGCTGTCCGCTCTCTGTTTTCCCTGCACGGCAAACTATCTCCCTCGCTTCGGGCTCCCACTCTGTTCACCTCCAAGGGTGCACCGTCGCGACCCTAACGATCCAAGGCGCTAGCTACTCTAATTTTCAACTATACGTCCTGCCCGAACTCTGCGCCATACGCTTACTGGGACTCGACTTCCAGTGTAACCTCAAAGTCTCACCCTCAGCTTCGGCAGGCCCCTACCCTCACTCACCATCTGCAGCCTAGCCACGCTGCGAATCTCCCCCCTCCACTCTTTGCCAATCTCATTCCGAACTGTAAACCCGTAGCCACTTGCAGCAGGCGGTACAGCCTGCAGGACAGGGTGTTTATGAGAACCAAGGTCCGGAGGCTCCTACATGAGGGGATCATAGAGGCCAGTAACAGCCCCTGGAGAGCTCAGGTGGTGGTCGTCAAGACCGGGGAAAAGCTCCGCATGGTCGTGGACTATAGTCAGACCATTAATCGGTTTACGCTCCTCGATGCGTACCCCCTCCCCAGGATTGCAGACATGGTGAATCAGATCGCCCAGTATCGTATTTTCTCCACGATGGATCTGAAGTCTGCATACCACCAGCTCCCAATCCACCCGGAGGACCGCCACTACACGGCGTTCGAGGCCGATGGCCACCTCTTCCATTTCCTCTGGGTTCCCTTTGGCGTCACGAATGGGGTCTCGGTGTTCCAACGAGCAATGAACCGAATGGTGGACCAGTACGGGCTGCGGGCCACGTTTCCATACTTGGATAACGTCACCATCTGCGGCTATGACCAGCAGGACTACGATGCCAACCTCCATCGATTTCTCCAGACGGCCCAGAAACTCAACCTCACTTACAACAAGGAGAAATGCGTTTTCTGCACGACCAGGCTAGCCATCCTCGCCTATGTCATGGAAAACGGAGTCCTGGGCCCCGACCTGGACCGAATTCCCTCTCCCTCATTGTCCCAGGGCCCTCAAACGGTGCCTGGGATTCGTTTCATACTATGCCCAGTGGGTCCCTCAATATGCGAACAAAGCCCGCCCACTATTTAAGGCCACACTTTTCCCCCTGTCGGCTGAGGCTCGCCAGGCCTTCAATTGCATCAAGGAGGACATCGCCAAAGCGGCCATGCGCACGGTGGATGAATCCTTCCCTTTTCAGGTTGAGAATGATGCCTCAGAGGTCACTCTTGCAGCCACATTGAATCAGGCAGGGAGACCAGTCGCATTTTTCTCCCGAACCCTCTCCGCTTCAGAACTTCGACACTCCTCGGTCGAAAAGGAAGCACAAGCCATTGTGGATGCTGTACGTCACTGGAGGCACTACCTCGCAGGTAGAAGGTTCACCCTCATCACCGACCAAAGATCAGTTGCCTTCATGTTTGACAACTCGCAAAGGGGCAAAATTAAAAATGATAAAATCCTTAGGTGGAGGATCGAACTCTCCACCTACAAATACGATATTATGTATCAACCGGGGAAGCTCAACGAGCCCCCAGATGCCCTGTCCCGCGGCACGTGCGCCAGCACGCAGAGCGACCGCCTGAAAGCCATCCACAATGACCTCTGCCACCCAGGGGTCACCCGGCTCGCCCACTACGTCAAAGCCCGAAATCTACCTTTCTCCACTGAGGAGGTAAAAGCCATCACCAGAGACTGCCTGATCTGTGCGGAGTGCAAACCGCACTTCTATAGACTAGACAGGGCCCACCTGGTCAAGGCTTCTCGGCCCTTTGAACGCCTCGCCATCGAAATTTAAAAGGGCCACTTCCCTCGAATAATCGGAATGTGTACTTCCTGAATGTCATCGACGAGTTCTCCCGCTACCCTTTTGCTATCCCGTGCATCGATATGACCTCCCACACAGTCATTAGGGAACTGCACAGCATCTTCACCCTGTTTGGTTTCCCCAGCTACGTACACAGCGACCAGAGTTCGTCCTTCATGAGTGACGAGTTGCGTCAGTACCTGCTCGACAAGGGCATCGCCTCGAGCAGGACTACCAGCTATAACCCCAGGGGGAACGGGCAGGTAGAGAGGGAGAATGCGACGGTCTGGAAGACTGTCCTACTGACCCTCCGGTCCAGGAATCTCCCAGTTTCCCATTGGCAGGAAGTCCTCCCCGACGCGCTCCACGCTATTAGGTCCCTCCTATGTACCGCAACCAACCAGACCCCTCACGAGTGGCTCTTTGTTTTTTCCAGGGGCACTACCACGGGGGCTTCGCTCCCAGCATGGTTGAAGACACCGGGCCCGGTACTCCTCCGGAAGCACGTCAGGGCGCACAAAACTGACCCACTCGTAGAGAAAGTGCTTCTACTACACTCAAACCCCCAATACGCCTTCATAGAGTACCCTGACAGCCGTCAGGACACTGTATCCCTCCGGGACCTTGCACCGGCAGGATCAAATCCCACCACTACCACCGCCGAGGTACCCCTCACACTTCACCCCACCCAACTCGTCGCGCCCCACGCCCCCGCACTTACTGGGTCGCTACACATGTTCCGCACACCCGCGCCCACAAGCTTCCAGCGCCCCCAGTCCCCAGTCGAATCAGACGGGTACGAAGCTCGGACAGAATCACCTCCGGAGTCCGCCATCGTACCCCACCCAACCGTGATCGTCCAGCCACCAGAAGAGGCTGCAACCCCGGTGTTCCGCCGATCACAGCGGACAACTTGACCACCGGACAGACTCAATTTGTAAGCCATCACCCTCTCCGGACTTGATTTTTTCACAGGGGGTGAATGTGGTGAATTATAAACACTAATAATCCACACTGTATTGTACAACATGTGTTGAGCCTGTACCTTGTACTAGATCATGTGTAGTTGCGCGGCTCTACCCATAGGGGGAGATGAGGAGCTTGTACTGGGCTCCACCCTTGGCTCTGCCCATGGCCCCGCAAATGGCTCCTCCCCCAATCCGAAGTATAAAGGTTGCTGTTGTGAGCCTGTCTGCCAGTTCATCTAGAGTTCATCTCGTCACAGGCAGGCTCTGTTGTAAGACGATTAAAACCACTGTTCGCTTCTAACCACGTGTCGCGTGAATTGATGGTCTCATCAGACTTGCCCTGTCATCCTGGGCCCCAAGGCAGAAATGGCCTTCTACAACAAAAATACTAAAGGGTCATGTCCTTAAATAGAATGTAAATTCATGCACTGAGAGAAAAAAAGCTTTTGACGAGAAGGTATGGCACCTCACAAGGATAACTGCAAGACCAAATGCATAGGGCTATATTTTAAACCTGCCAACTCCTGACAGGAACAGTAGGGTTAAGATGGGAGGAAGCTGTCCTCGAATGTTCCTCACACATTCTTACTCCTCACTGTTTTGCTAACTTGTGAATATCTGTGCAAGGGTCTCGGGAAGTCTCGGTCAGATTACTTCATCAGTGCTGCAATAACTTTCCACTGCTGAATTCTGTAAAACTACCTGAAACTAATCCTGGCTGGAGCTGCAAAGTGACCAAGGTATGTTTAAAAACCCACAATGGGGTGCGGTCTAACCAAATCGGAACAGAGTTCCGGCACAAGCGCCTTTAGACGGGTGTTTCCTGGCACTTGCAACGGTGAGAAACACCACTTACCTACCAGGACTCTGGCTTGATTCGAGGCCTCAGCGAGGATCTCTCTGACGAGGCCACAATTAGCCCCCTTTCCTGCATCGAGGAGCTCTGCTCACTGGAACACCTGAATGCAGGGAGAGATTGGGACGCCATTTTAAATGGCATCCTGATCTCTCGACTCCCCAATGCAACACCCGAACCCCCTCCAAAGCCCCAACTCACGCGTAAGGGGGTCCACCGGGGCACCACCTAGGCAGTGCCAAAGTGCCACCCTACCCAGAGGGCAAGCACCTGGGAGTCTCCAATTCCCTTGGAGACTTCCCACCCCCTCCCCCCTTCCCCTCGTGCCTTTTGTCTAATCCCCATTTGTGGCGACTAGCACCAAATGGCACTCAAGCGAGGTCTCTAAGGTGAGGGATTTAGATCCTAACACCTCAGGTACCTAGGGAAATGCATACTAAAGTGAAACTAGCTGCAAAATAGTGATCCCACCCACCCAGCATGGTGTTTCTCGACATTGTAAGTGCCGGGAAACACCCGTCTAAAGGCGCTTGTCCCGGGACTCTGTTCTGATTTGGTTAGACCGCAACCCACATCTTTAATGTTTTTAAACTCACCTTGACCAGGTCCAGCCGGGATTCAGATTGCGACGTCTCGTGAGATCACGCGAGGCATGGTGAATCAGGTAGATCCAAGAAGAGGGCACTCCCACCCACGATCTTTTGGGCCTGTACGACATGTGTGCAAATCCAGTTATGGCCACTAACAAGGGGGCCACAATGGGGTTTGCGGCGGTAGATCTCAGTTTGAGATCTTCCCTGACCACCGCCCCCCCAACTGATTACATAATCTGATTTCCATGAATTCAAATATATTTAAATGTCATTATATGGCTTAACACTGTTGCATCTGGGCAGGTTAGATATTCCCCCCTTCCCAGCGTGATGTCATGCGGCAGGAATCAGTACTGGTTTTCGAAAACAAAACCCAGGTCTGATGACCATGTTGGGGTCCCGGGTGGTGAGACACATGGCAGGCCAATGCTGCCTGGCAGTCTGGCAGTGCCCTTGGCATCACCAGAGCAGGCCCCCTGTGTAGCCCCATTGTGGAGGGTGATCCCTTATGTGTGGGGATGATGGGGGGGGGGGGGGGGGGGGGGGGGACTCGTGCCTGCGTTGAGTAGGGGGTGAAAACTGAGAGGGGCATGTCGCAATGCCACCGGAGGGTGGGGGTGAGGTCACCCTGATGTTTGCCTGGTGTGTGGGTAGGGTGCCCTGATCTTCCAGTGGTGGAGGGTGTTTCCCCTCTGCAGGCAAAGTTTGGGAGTCTTGGCCATGTCTGCTGGGGAGTCAATATTCATGGGGGGAGGGCCCTGATGTTCATGGAGGGGTTCCGATGTTCGTGGGGAGGTCCCGATGTTTGTGGGTGGGAGAGCCACGATGTATGTGGGTTGGAGAAGTCCTGATGTTTATCAGGGGTGGGGTCCCAATGTCCATGGGGGGGGGCTTTAAATTTACATTGAGATCGGGGTGCCATTCAAAACTGGCAATCTCTCAATCCCAGTTTATCCAGCGAGTTTAGGCCCAACCCCCCTCCAGTTGGTTGCGTAATCCTCATCGGCACTTTGAAATAGCTCAGAGTGCTCTTTGATCAGGTGAGAAAAGGCATTTGTGAAGCCAGCAAGTGCCTGATCCAACACTTGGATTTTGGGCAAATTCTACCCTAAGTCTTTCGTAAAATACTTCTGAGCTGGAAGGGGCAGATTTGTTCTTCTGGACCTCACAAGGACTCTTTGAACTTCCCTTGCTACGGCCTTGCCTGTCCCTCTCAGCACTGGTAAAACTTCCTTGCCATGACAAACTTTATGCAGGAGAGGGGTATGAGGATTGACATTGCGAGTCCGATGCAATGCTTGAAATTCAGATTCTGAATGCTGCAGCTAAAGATCCTAGATTAAGAATCAATGCTTCCCCTAAAACATCACGGGTGAAGACCAACCGCAAGTTGCTGTCATTCCAATCATTCACTTGAACTCATTTTTGTATGTGACTCTAGCCTAGTTTTTAATATTGGCTACGGTTTAGCTGAATGACAGCACTCACTATATATGTGTGATGGGGATACTTAAGGAAAAAAAATGCTGCTGGCTTGGAATTCTAATGTTTTGTTTTGAGGATGTCTATGGTGCTAAAAGTGTGAGTCATATCAAGAGTAATGACTTACAAAACAATACTATTTGGACATTAGCCGTAACAATTGCCTGCCACTATCTATCAGTGGCATCATTCAATCCCCTCTTTGTGTTTTTTTGGACACTGTGCACTGTACCAGAATCATATAAAGCAGATTGTAGTAACAGGCTGACAGTTACTAGCTAGCTCAGCAGTGCTTGGTGCAAACTGCCACCTTCCTGTGGATTTACAGCTGCCACTTATGCTACTTCAATTAGTTCTATAGCACACAGATGTTGCTTAAATGTTGCTGCTAATGATACTGCAATAAGCGTAAGATTCATGCCATATTTTGAGGCATGTAAATTTCTCAAGTGGCACAATTAAAGTGGAAATATTGGGTAGGGGAAACTTGGCAAACTCTGAAAGTTGGAAAGCACAACTGCTATTTAATAATGAGACTCAGAATTCATTCACATCAGCCACTCAAACTTTCCTTCAATGTTTTTTGTCAAGTACAAAGTAGAATCGGCTACTTTATAACCGGCTGTAAAAACGTTTTGAGGAAAGAAAGCAAAAGTAGGACTTGCATTGTGTTTTGCAGGACAGCCCATGTGTTTTACTGCCGATGTGATACTTTTGAAGTACTTTTGGTGTTATGTAGGGAACAAGGCAGCCAATTTGCACACAGCAAACCCCCACAAACAGCAGTATGATAATGAGCAGATAAGCTGTTTTTGTGATGTTAATTGTGGGATAAATATTGGCCTGGACGGTTGGAAGGATGGGGGGGGGGGGGGGGGGGGGGGGGGGGGGGGGGGGATTGGTAAACCCCCTGCTTCTCTTTATAGTGTGATGAGATTGTTTACATACACCTGAGAGAAAAGAAAGAACCTTAATTTAACATCTTTCTTCTGAAAGGTAACGGGCGCGATTCAATGGAAACATTTCTAAGTTTTATTTTGGACATGATTGGCGGGGTATTCCTCGATGGCCTTGAAGCTGGTATTCAGCAGCATTTAGTCCTGGAAATGAGCCCCATGAGCTTTGCTCGCCATTACTGGCTGCCTTGCTGTCTGATTCGCCAGACGGTGTCTCAGTGCTAACAAGGGGGAGCTGCTTTTAAACTCTCCCTCACCACTCACTCCCAGTCAACACACAAGCAGGGCAGCGCACAAACCTGCTCCTCACTTTGGGGATGCCGATCTGGCCAGGCTTCTCGATGCCATCGATGTGCAACTGGCAGTGCCATCACAGGCCCATTACCCTGGAGTGATGTTACACAGACTTTGGGAAGTTGGGACAGTGTAATTAGGGTGGGGGGGGGGGGGTGTAGGATTGCAGAGAATGGGGTAGGAGGGGGATGGGGAAAAGGAGGGGAATGGGGGGGGAAGAGGAGGTGAGATAACAACAATGCCTTGTCCTACAAGAATTGGGTGAGGATGTGGGCCTCCCTGGTCCTGTGGCCTTGCCGCCACCTGTCCTCCATCCTCCAGGTCCTCCCCAGGCTCACCCTCTATCTCCTCCTCCTCCACCTCTGATGAGGCCGCAAGTCCCTACTTCTCCAGCATGTCGCCCCGCTGCTGTGCCAGGTTGTGGAGGGCGCAGCAGACCAACACAAAGCGGGAGGCCCTATGGGGGGGGGGGGGTACTGCAGTGAAACACCAAAGCGGTCCGAGCATCGGAATCGCATTTTGAGCATCCTAATGTCCCGCTCAATGACAGCCTGGCTGATAACATGGGCCTTGTTATATTGGGTCTCAGCCTTGGTACCTGGCCTCTGCACCAGCGTTATCAGCCAGGACCTCAGCAGGTAGCCTTTATCCTCAAGAGCCAACCCGTCATCCTAGGATGGTCATTGAAGACGCTGGGATCTCCGAGTCTCCTAGGGTGTAGCTGTCATGCATGCTTCCTGGGCATGCTTCCAGGTGCATGATCCGGAGGTGGTCGTCGCACCCGAGTAGAACATTCAGGGAACCCCTTCCTGTTAATGAAGGGCACTCCTTGATGCCCAGGTGTACACAAAGCAACCTGCATGCCATCAATTCCCCCGGAACTGAGGCATCCCAATCATGCAGCCAAGGCATCTTGGTAGGCTTGGTCCAGTTCAACAGCGAGAAAGTCTGATGCTGGGCATAAAGCGCATCTGTGACCTCACAGGTGCACCTGTGGGCTGTAGCTTGTGATATGTCACACAAGACCCCACTTAAGCCCTGGAAAGATCCGGTTGCATGGATGTTCAGGGCTGTGGTGACCTTCACGGGCACTGGGGGGCGGGTGTCCTCCTCCTCCATGGGGTGCCAAGTATGCAAGGAAGTGTACACCTTGGGCTGTCACTGGCCTCCCCCTCTTGTTTCCTCAATCAGTTAGGGATTCCACCCAGGTCCTTCAAATCTCCCAAGCCTTGCCCACCCTTACATGTCCTGCCTTCTTTCAGAGTGGCTTCCACTCAGCCAGTTGTGCTGAAAACCTTGCTCTACACACTCACCCCAGCCACAGCAGGAGCCCCTAGACCCCAGACACCTGCCAGGAACATTACGGAGAGCGTGTTCAGGCGCCCTTCCCTGATCCACACACTGACCCTCTGGCCAGTGCTGAAGTCCACCTCTTAATTGTGTGATTGTTGCCTCGATGGTGCTAACACTTTTAGATTTTAGGCACACTGTTCAGGCATCAAGGTTTGATTGAAATGCGATGCAATAATCAACGTCCAAGCCATGGCACATGTATGTACAAGAAGTCACTTGAGAATATTATATTGGCAAAAAACAGTCAACGTTAATAAATATTTGAGCAGATATCTGGTGGAGGCATGTAGGAGTAAGTCACACGTTAGGTGGCTCCTGCTCAAGGCTTGTTTTTATGGAGTTTAATGCCCGGTTCAAGGGGCAATTTTTTTGATAATTGAGTGGAGAAAGGCATAAGGAAGGAGGAAGATGTTGAAAAGCCAGAAGGAAGCCGCCGTGAAGAAGGGAAGGAGTGAGGGTTCACCGTCGAGTGAAAGGGCCAGCCTGGGAGCTGGCAAGATGACAGAGTCTGGTTGCTGGGTGGGGATGCACTGCTTACGGCAAAAAAGATGACTGAGGTGATGGCATTGGAATTGGAGAAGCAGTTCACAAAGCACATGGAGGTGATGAGGAAGGAGATGACGGTGGTGTTGAAGTTATTGGGGGAGGAGGCAATTGCCCCGGTCAAAGGCATAGACTGAGGTGTGAGAGAACAGTGAGAAAATGAAGGGAATGGAGGAAGCCATGTCACAGCACAGCAATCAGCTCACCTCGATGGGGAAGTAGCCTTGACGTCCACAGGTAGAGGGTGCCCTCCACAGTCCCACGCGGTGCCAGGTGTGCCATCAGGTGGCAGAGGGTGGTCGAGGCCAACAAAGTGTGCAAGCAAAATTGGAGGATCTGGAAAATAGAGGTTGCAAAATTTGAGTATCATGGCGATGCCCGAGGGGATGGAGGGCACGAGGCAGAAGGAGCATTTTGCCAAGATATTGGTGGAGTTGGTGGGGGAGGCAGAGGATCCCTCCCGGTACAAACTGGGCCGGACTGATCGGTTGTTGAGGCCAAAACCGAAAGCGAATCAGTCGCCACGAGCAGTGATTGTTTCTTTCCCCAGGTACCACGTGAAGGAGAGAAGGTCCCGAGTTGGGCAAATCAGTAGTGGAAGGTGCAATGGGCTGGAGCTGGTGTTCGTATACACCAGGACTTAACTGTGGAGCCAGCGAGGAGGCGGGCGACCTTTGGCCGAGTGAAGACAGCACTGTATAACTGTGGGGTACAGTTTGGTGTTGTGTACCCAGCAAAGCTGAGGGTGACCTACATCTCCAGATGCGGAGGTGTTTGTCAAGGCGGAAGGATTGGGGCAGAAGTGAGGAATGGGACTGAGGATTGACCTTGGACCGAGGGAAGGGGAGTTGGAAGAGTGTATATAGTTCTATTTTCTATTTTTTATCTCATGCTGTTATATGGGTTAAATGGGGTAGAGTTGTTTGCGGGTTGGATAAGGTAAGAAAGAGTTGTTTTCCTGGGACTGGGTGGGTGGGTGGGGGGAGGGGAAGGGGGGCCTGGGCATGGGACTGCGCACGAGCAAGCTTAAGTCAGCGAGTGAATGGAGGTGTGTTGGAGGAGGGGCTGCTGATATTGGAGCCAGGTGAGCAGGTTTGGATGAGGCTAGGAGTTGTGAAAAGGAGGGGGGAGGGGATCGACACTGGGTGAGGTGTTTTCAAGAGGAAGTGGATGGGGTGATTGTGGGAGGGGGAGGGGTTCGATAGTAACAATGGATGGGGGGAGGGGGGGGCCTGGGCCCCCGCAGTAGCAAGCTTAAGTCAGCTAGTGAATGTAGGTGTGGTGGGGAGGGGCTGCGGAGTTGAGGGAGAAATATGGACTGGGGAAGGGGGAAGTATTTAGTTACATGCAGCTCCGGGATTTTGCCAGGAAGGAGGTTCGGAGCTTCCCGATAGAGCCGGCTATTGGAAAAGGAATTGACGACAGGGGGAATTTAGAAGAGGGTGGTGTCGGCGATTTATGGGAGGATTTTATGGGAGGACAAGATATTCTTGGAGGGGATTAAAGCTAAATGGGAGGAAGAGTTGGGGGAGGGCATGGAAAAGGCCTGTGGTGTGAGGTGCTCCGGATGGTAAACGCCTCAACCTCATGCACGAGGTAGGGCTGAGACAGTTGAAGGTCGTTTATATGAGGCGACTCTTTGAGGAGGTGGAGGATGTATGTGAGCAATATGGGAGGAGCCCTGCAAACCATGTTCACATGGTTTGGTCCTGCCCGATGCTGGAGGGGTATTGGAGAGTGCTCGAGAATGTAACGTTTGAGCTGAGGGGGAGGATGGAAATGTTCTCCAATTCATGGGCACTTTCAAGAATTGGATGCCATTGAACATTAGGAAGGGGGTGGGGGCCTGTGGGGGATGGGGTTTATTGTGTATGGGAGGATGTTGATTCTCTTTTGGTCTTTTTGTTTTGTTGTATTTGGAATGGATGGGTGATGTTGGACTTGTATGTTGAAAATGAAATGAATGCTGGTTGGAGGATTGACACTGTATTTGTTATTGTTGGCTATCTTTTGTTGTGTATTTACTGAAAATGTGGAAAATGAAGAGATAAAACATTTAACAAAATCAAAGACTTGAAAATCAACCATGTAACATTCCACATATCACACTAACCATTAAACAATAAGGAAACGTCACCGTTCCATTTTGGTACCAATACAAAGCTATATTAGCTCTTTTTCACACAAAACAAACACATGGTATCATCCCTGTGGTGAATTCATACTGTATTGTTATTCACAGTGTATTGCATTACGTAGTATTATGTCCTTGTGGGCTCTGTATGTGAGCTGTTGCGCGGCTCTGCCCATAGGGGGAGATGAGGGGCTTGTACAGGGCTCCACCCTTGGCTCCACCCATGGACCCTCCCACTACCAGAAGTATAAAGTGCTGCAGCCGTGAGCCTGCTCTCAGTTCTTCTGGTCGCAGTCAGGCTCAGTTGTAAGACTATTAAAACCACAGTTTACTTCCAATTATGTCTCTAGTGAATTGATGGTCACATCAATTTAATAGTCTTAGAAAACTTGAAGAAAACTACTATGGAATCAGCCCTC